>NC_056733.1:1925282479-1925424979 GCF_019279795.1 Protopterus annectens | reverse complement strand
CCAGTGGCCACCCCCTCATTGGTCAGGTCTGACCATAAGTTAATCATCCTTGACATCCACACCCCACCCCCACCCCCACCCCCAGTAAGGAAACTTCCGTAAAAAAACTTTTCCAAAGCCAACTTCATGCTACTCAAGTCAGAAGTGACAAACTTCATGACACCCATGCAGACGGGAACTGAAAGTTCGACTGTTGAATCCTACACTAAGGCACTGTATGAACACATCCACTCATGCATGAATTGTGCCATCCTAAATAGAACCAAGATGCTCTCCTCCAAATAAAGGAAGCCAATCTGGTGGTCCCCTGCCATAAACAAACTATACAACAGAAGGAAAAAACTGTTGCAGAAAAGAGAAAAATCCGAGGATGCAAAAAAATTCCTTACCAGCCGCAGTAAGAAGCTGAGATCCCTCATAAAATCCTCCAAAGCTAGTTACAAAAATAAAATTGTCAAAGATTCCAAAGACAACCACAAGGCATTCTATAGTTATGTCAAGAATCTAAATGGCAATGCTCACATCTGCTCTGAGCTACAACAGAATGCCATTAAATATACTGATCCCAAGGATATTGCCAATATCCTGGCAGATCGATTTAGTGCCAACATCACCCCCTCTCACCCTCTAAAGGGCCCATCTCAATACCAAAAGATTGCCAAATTCTGGTAATCATGACCACACAGGTAGAAACTGTAGTCTCCAAAGCTAAGAATACAGCACCCATGGGACCAGATGACATCCTGGGCTGTGTACTACATGAACTACAAAATGAACTGGCACCACACCTAAGTTTCATGTTTAATCATAGCCTCACCTCAGGCTTCATGCCCACTGAGTGGCGCACAGCTACAGTTATCCCACTCCACAAGGGGAGATTCACCTTGGATCCCGGGAACTACCATCCCATCAGTCTGACGAGCCTGATCTGCAAGGGTCTGGAATGCATTATCATGGAACTTATAAACAAAGACATTGGCAACCTTCAAACACTGGACCCCAACCAGTTTGGGTTCATGAAGGGCCGATCTTGTCTCCTGAACCTGATTGACTTCTTAAAATCAGTCTCCAGAACTCCGGATGAGGGTAAGGCGGTCCACACAGCTTATCTGGACCTTGCCAAGGCCTTCAACACCATCCCCCACTTTGGAATAATCGATAAACTTACTATGCTGAGCATAAATCCCTACATTACTCGGTGGGCTGACAACTGGCTTACTGACAGAACCCACACTGTAAAAGTAGCTGACTCCAAATCCAGCTCCAGACAAGTGACAAGTGGAGTACCTCAGGGTTCAGTCTTGGGACCGCTCTTGTTTGGCATCTACTTCTCTGAAGTACAGGTCAAAACTAAGGGACTCTGTCTAACAATGTTCACAGATGACTGCAAACTGGGAGCCATTATTGAATCCCCAAATTATGTGAATATTCTACAAAAGGGCCTTACAGAAACAGATGCTTGGGGCCAAAGCCATGGGCTCAAGCTTAATGCCAAGAAATGTATACTTATCCCCTTTGGGAAAACCCATGTATCCATGAATTACCATATAGGTGGCAGTACACTAAACACTGAAAGTGTGATGAGAGACTTATGGACACAGGTGTACATTGGTCTCACCTTCGATAGCCACATTGCCACAACAGTCAGGAAATCCTTCTATGTGGCACACCTCATCAATAAGGGCTTTTCATCCAGAAAAAGGAGGTCATTGTCCCACTGTACTCATGCTTCATTAGACCCATTATAGAGTACGATGCCTTGTTTGGTATGTGCTTCACAAGATATCTGCAACAGCTGGAAGGGCTACAGAAATACCTCACTAAAAGAATCACAGACCTAAAGCAGATGCCCTATGCTGACCGTGTAAAAAAACTTCAGCTATACTCTGAGGCATATTGTCTACTCAGAGATGATCGCTGCTTAATATACAAGGCCATGTCAAACCCTGAGCTGTTGGACATGCTCCATTTAAAGAAATCCCAATCCCTCAGAGCCACACGCTCCAGGGATCTAAACCTTGTCATCACAATGAACGAAACATGCTGGAGGGATAGGTTCCTGACCCAGACACTCCCTATACTCTGGAATAGACTGGCCATACATGTCATGTAGAGCGCCTCCTTGGCCCTCTTCAAAAGGAACCTTGACTATTGGATGGGAGATAGGAAATTCACCCCAGGGATCACGTCAGTCGCCCTGCTAGACAGGGGTCCAGGGAAGTAAATATTGTGGGAAGAAATATCCAAGGAATTGTTATGGCTAGTCTTGTGTAGGCCCTAGGGCTGATAGCCTAGTACCAACCTATGAACCTATAAAAGGTGATGAATCTTTGTTGAATCTTAGCTTACATGAAACTGATATGTTTTTTGAATTGGTGGAGGATGGGGATAATGGTGTTTATGATGAATTTTCGCATGAATCAGTTTTTGATGAACAAACTGCAGGCTTTTGTACTGGTTATGTTCATTTATCTGTTCCTGTTGTGCCTTCTAATAGTGTTTACATGCCGCCCAGAATCTCTCATACTATATATATGTTTGAAAACATCATCTGCAAAATGGTGGAACGTGAATTTGGGTCTTTTTTGAGACAAAGTAAAGAATATAATTTAACAAAAAATGAGTGGATAGATTTACAGAGTGTACATCAGCATTTAAATGAGGTTGTTTTTAAAGAGGCTGACAAGGGAGGTAACTGGATGATTATGAACAGAACCCATTATGCTAACATGGTTAGTGGACTATTGTTTGAAGTAGGTAACGATAAAAAACTTTGTAGTAATCCAGTTAAATAGTTTAATCTGGAATTGAGTGAACTGTTGGGGAAAGGGGAAAGACTAGGTTTCCTGGGGAATAATGATGTGAAAAAGTTAATCATTAAGGAACCTAGGGACCCCAAATTCTATGCCATTCCAAAAACCCATAAAACTTTAACTAACTCTCCAGGAAGACACATAGTTTCAGGAATAGGCTCTTATTTAAAATATGTAGGTTTTTTCCTAGATTTCCATTTCAAAAAATATTTGTTGAAGGTACCATCTCACATAAATAATGCAAGTGAATAATGTGAAAGTTTATGTAAAATGGAGTGGAAAGATGACTATTTTTGGGCAACGGTGGATGTTAATGCACTACATACCAACATTGAAACCAGGTGGGGGTTGGAAGCTATGGCTAGAATTATGGGAAACTGACCCTGTACTTCTTATCTGCTGTCCATTCTGGAGTTTTCTTTAAGTCATAAGTATTTTAAATGGAAGGACCAATTTTTTTTTGCAAATGAGCAGATGTGAGGGACAGCAATGGTGGCAGCTTATGCCCCCACATATGCTATTATCTGTATGGGTGACTTTGAAAAACAGTTTATGCATTTGAATGATTATTTTGTCAGAAATGTGATATACTATAAAATATACCTTTATGATTTCATTTTTATGTGCAAAGGCAATCAGAGAGAGTTTTTGAGATTTATGGAGCAGATTAATGACAATTTTCATGGTTTAAAATTCACATGTAATTTAAATCCACATAACATGATGTTTTTGGATGTGAAATTTTATGTGGACAGTAATAATAGGGTTCAACACAGATCCTACAGGAATCCCACTTCAGTTAACAGTTCCTTCATGCTGAGAGCATGCATCCCCCCATTTAATAAACTCTTTGCCTTATGGGGAATTTTAGGAGAATTTATCACAACACATCAAATAAGAGGTTGAGGGATGTGTATTTGGATCAGTATATGACAGATTGATTTTACGTGGTTATTCAGAAAATATTCTTTTGAAGGCTAGACAGAAGGTTTTAGGGTGCAGTGGCTGAATGAGAATGAGAACCACTTTGGAACATATGGATAGAGCAAAGTTTGAAGATGGAAAGGAGAAATTATTTTTTGTTACTAGATTTCCCCCTTTTCCAGGACTTTGGAAAATACAGTAAGGCATTTATGGTATGTGGTATGTGATGATGCCCTCATTGGACATCTTTTTCCTAAACACATTACTTTCTCATATGATAGATATAGTAATTTGAAGGAGTTATTGAGTGGGGAGGGTATCAGAATGAATTAACAAGCCACAGTGGGGATGCATATTTGTGGTAATTGTTCGTTGTGCAGCAGATGGTAATATAATCAATAGCAGAAGGTATAGAGCCACAGAATATCTTACTTGTAATTCCTTTGGAGTATTTTATATTATTGGGTGTGATTGTAGGAAAACTAGTTGGTATATTGGGCAAATGAAGAGAAAAGTCAATGGAACATCTGGGGAACATAAGAAGACAGAACATGGACAGCCCAGTAGCTGGTCATTTTATCTCTGCACATGGGGGAGCAGCAAATAGGTTATTCTTTAGTGTCTTAGTACAGCCAAATGTTACAGACGGTGGGAATTTTAAAAGGGAACATAACAGGTTAGAATGTAGGATGATCATAAATTATAGGACATTGTTTCCTAGGGGGGATGAATGTAGATAGTAATATGACTTTATAAATAGAGAAAAAAAGTAAAAATTCTTTAATTTATCTATTTTTGATAAAATCATGAATATAAAGTTTAATCAACATGCAATGATTTATACTTAAAAAATCAAATTAAATCAGGGGAGTTGATTGAACTTTATACGATCATAACAAAAGGTATGCATGTCAATATGTGTACATACATTGTGTGTTTTTCATGAAATTATATTTACATTTAAAGTTTATGGTCATTTTGTGTTACTATATTTTTAAATGTTTGAAACATTTAATTGATGTTTTTCTACTGGTCAACTTGAAGCACTGGGTGTATAAATTGTATAGCATGTAATGGGACTAATTATTCACAGAAGGCAAAAAGCCAGGGTACCAGAATAAAGGTGTTATTGATTTACATCCATTGGCATTGTGGTCCCTGTATTGTAGTTGTTTTTTTTGGGGTGTTTATGGTGTTTTGTGGTCCAGAGGTAGAGGAGCATTTATCATGTCTACTAAGTCATCAAAGTAAGAGCTGATATGAATGCTCAGCAGTCTTAGGTGAACATATATTGGAGTCACCAATTTGGGAAATATTCTGAAAGAGCAAGAATGTGAATTGGTAAAGTGAGTTCTCCACATAAATCCTGAACTGTCACCTGCCAGATTTGTACACAGGCATGCCCATTTAAGCATCATACATTTCCAATGTGACAGGTGGATTAAGACTGAACTCTTGAGCTTCAGTTGCCTGCGTTTTAACTCACTGACAATTGGAGTTCCTCCACAGTAAATCACTGATGGTGAGTTCTGCTGGCAGTGATGCCATTTTCTGGGGAATTTCCCCCTTCTCTGAGCTGGTGCAGCAATGGAGTTGGTACAAGTCTGAGGGTGAAGGGGACTTGCTCTCACATCAGGTAAGTGCAAAGAGGCTTAAAATGTATTTGTGTTCAATTTTTTTGGTGAATGCAGTTGAGGGATTCCAATCCTCAGTGCATTCAGTTTCATCCACTAATAGTGGAAGCAGTTACAATAAATGTATTATGCATCAAGAGTGGAAGCAGAGTTTATAATATTAACAACTTGATTTGTGAAGAACTTATTCAGAACCATCATATCTAGTGTGTACTTCTACTAATTTTCCTTTTTTTTTCTTCCATAAGACAAACCTAAAGTAACTGGACATCCACTAACTATGAAATATAGGTGCTAACAAATAAATCTGACCTTTTGGCATATGTAGGCATATGTAGGACTTGTTATGATAGTGCAGGATAGTAATATTCTTTCATGTGTCCTGTTGAAAGAACATGTGTAACCCATGCTTACAAGGTAATACTTATCATAGGAAGATTGTTTACATACAAGTTTAACCACCATTGCAGAATTATGTGAACATTCTCTGTTTAGAGGGATACAATCTAACAAGACTTTTTAAACTTACTCCCATTATTATGTCTATATTATTTACCTGATAATATTACAGAAACAAATTAATCAAACTAGCAATTGTTAGTTTTTATGTTCATCCATCTACTGGATATTCGGTTTATGCATTACCTTTTTTTACATTTGTGTAATTAGCTCATTTATAATTTTGCCTAGTACAACACAAATTTTAATTTGTTTTATGCACTTTTCATTCTCTCTAGTCTCTTTCTGATTATTCTTTTGAAATTATTCATATTTTTGCATTGCACATTGAATTACATATATTTATTAACTGATAAACAGTGGGCAGGATTCACGAAGCCTCCGTGTAAGAGTTATAAGTCTTACACGGAGGCTGCAGTTAAACGGAGTGATGTCAGCATGCTCTGCATATTCATGAGAGCATGCTGAATCACACCTAAGTCTAACACGGTCCGTGTAAGACAGTAGGGGGCATGTCCATAGGCCGAGCCCTGCAAGCGGACACGCCCCCATAAGAGTAAAAGTGCCCAAAGTAAACACCCACGACAGAGTCCACGGAAATGTGAATAAACACAACACAACTCATGCCCCCACAGACTATGAACAGAAAATATATAAATGAACATGTGATATATTTTTTTTAAATTGTAAAGATGTTTAACCGTGAGTGCGCTCATTTACGCGGGCGTGCCCGTAGCTTAGCTACAGTTAGCAGTCAGTGGGAAAGCATATAACAACTAAATATGCAAAGTAAGCCAAGAAGCAATAGCGTAGTGGTAGAGACGTCAGCTAAAGAGCAGGCATTCATGGTTCGAGCCCCCACAACACCAACTTTTATTTTTAGAAAAATAAGCACGAAACAAGTCCCTGACAAACATGTACACATATAAAATCACATTTTATGTAAAATGTAATGAACTAGTCCATTTATTTTGAAGAAATGTGAGGTAACAAAACAATAAAAAAATGCCAGATGTGCCTATAGCTGAGCTACAGTTTAACAAGGTGAGTGCATCTGCCCGTAGGTGAGCAGTGGTTTAACAGGTGCAAAATGAGTGCCCGTAGGTGAGCAGTGGTTTCACATGCTGAAACTGTGTGCCCCTAGCTGAGCTGAGCGTACTATGCGTGCTGACAGCCAAATGAGGCGTAAGCCAGCGCACTCCGCTTGCGCGGAGCTGCGCACTGCGCCAACAAGCTAACCGACGAGCAATGTTGAGCAAGCTGTAACAAAACTGCCTTTACACAGACACACCCCCCTAGCCTGTCTAGACAGTCATAAAATATAAAAAGCAGTGGCCAGGTTCGAACCCAGGATACCATGCGCCATAGGCAAGGTACTGAACCACTAAGCTACAACGGCTGTACTCAGAAATGCAGTAATAGCAAATATATAGGAATGAATAGAAAGTGGAGCATGACAAAGCAGGTTTTGTGAAGTGGATACAATTCCAAAATGGCCAATCACAGATAAGTGCAGGAAAAACGGCATATATAAGCCCCATAGGTGGGAATACACAGCATAAACGATTGTAGAACTGACTTGCAGCCAGAATGTCAGGTGTAGGTGAGGGTAGTTGCTTTCGAGCACAGAAGTGGGGCATTGAGGAGTCCAGATACATGGTCTGGCTCCTAGTCCACAATCATGAGACCCAACTCATGCAGGGCCAGGTCCTGTGGGGAGCATATAGGGCTGAGGCGTGGGACCGTTTGGCTCATGATCTTACCAGTGCCACAGGGATTCCAAGGACTGGTGAGCAGGTCCGTCACCACCATGCGGACCTGAAGAGATGCAAGCAGGACCAATTGAACCTTTGGATCCAGGAGGCCCGGCAAATGCCCAACGCCCCACTACTGAGTAAGTTACATTTAATTATGTATGTCAGAAATTACATTAGCTGATATTATGGAGATGTGTATTCCAATATTACTTAATTTATATTACAGCTGCAGGTGTCCATTCTGCGAACTGCAGAGCCTATGGCGATAGGCTGGTGCGGTTGCGCCACCAGGCAGGTCAGTAATCCACTCCCAGTAACTGTAAAGAAATATAAAAGTATGACAGTTAGCAAAAGAGTGCAGTGTAGTCACTAAGTAATAAAATGTGCAAGTAACAGTGTAAAAGTGTTTGCAAGTATTGCTTGATTACTAAAGTGTGTTTCAGTCTGAAATCCAAACAGAAAAATGAAAATGTCTGAAATAAAGTCTGAAATAAAGATACCCCACCTATAATATCATAGTGCACAACCTGCAGCAGGCTGAAAAGTACAGCTGCAGAAGATGAGCAACTCATATGTGTGAAATATATCCCTGTTGAAATACTGAAACATGACAGAAGTGAGACTGCTGGAAAGGATTGTAATAACTACAGGTAAAACATGTCAATAAAGCCTAGAAGTAAGTACCATCCTGAATAGTAAAATGTAAACAAGTGAGAGGGTGTGAGAAAGAGTTATGACTCCACCAATAAAGTAGTAATAACCCCTGTATAAAGTATACTGCAGTCAGTACAGAATGAAATGAATGTGACAAGTAGAACCAAACTGCGAAATGTGTCTAAAGTGTTGCTGCAGCTGGAATGTGTATCCCAAAATCTGGATATGTTGCTCTCAGTCTGCAATATGCAGATAGTACGATTGTCTGAAATATCAAACATCCACAGTTGTCTATAGCTATATAAAGCAAATGTAGCAGGATGATGTAGCTGAACAAAGCCAGATATGAACGTGTATGAATAACAATAAAATGTATATTGATGTAGCAGTAACAGTCCTATCACCAAATTGAAGTAGTTATCATATAGGAAACTGTAGTTAGAACAGTAGTGTGTATATATCTGTAGCTATTAGAAATGTACAGCATATGTATTGGTATTCAAGGTGTTAATAATATTTTCTTCACCCCACCCTATAACCACATATAATCCATTCCACGTGAAAATGGTATGTGCAATCACAATTAACACCCCTGGACATTTGTCCTGATGGGTCATAAATATTTGCACGTCCGTTGATGCATCTGCCCTGTTCATACATCCAAACCTGATGGCCTGTTGCCATCAATCAACCCTGCATGTTGTTGGACTGTGTATTGCTGTTCAAATTATGCATGTGTTATGCTTGCTGTTCAATGGTGTGAATATCTGGGTGTTTGGTTAATGGGAATACTAATGCATGCTGTTACAACTAATTGCGAATGGTATTGTATGTTACTAACCCAAACTGTCATGACATAATGCAAAACATAGGACGACAGGGAAGGCGGGTTTCAGCGGACCCACCTCTCCCACCTCAGCTGGCGAGTGCACCTGGCACTAGTGCCCAGTCTGGACCCTCCTCCGGTGGCCCTGTGCCACCTGTGGGTGGAAGCGCTGCAGGGGATGGGGCCCGTCCCCCCTCTGCAAGTGTGGCCGGAGGAGAACCACCACTCACCCTCCGTAGCGTCTGGACTGTGGTGCGTAGGGAGATCCGGGACTCTGTTCTTGAGCCCCTACACCAGCTTGAGGCACAGGTGGCACAACTTACGGGCATGCCTGTTGCCCGGCCTACACAGCCCCCAGCACAGCCCCGTCTTGGGCAGTGAAGGAACAGTGGCAACTGCCCATGGGTGGGGATATCAGTTCCACTGTTGCCATCTGTGGGCTCATGGGCTCTGGATATCCAAACCTCCATCCCCGTCAATTGTGTAACCCCCTCACACGTGTCATACACTGCCCCTGCATGAGTCTTGTTTGTCTTGTCTGTTGACCTACCCAACCTACCTCCCCAGCTATACCGACTTCCTTCACCTGACATACCACTCTCACCTGAAAAAAAAAAAAAGGGCACTCTGTACCCACAAAAAAATTATGCCCCATACATAGCTGCCCATTCCGCACATATGTCTACCAGACATGGAAACTATCAATTACAATTGGCTATACAACAAGTATTATTGTTGTCCTTACACCTCTCTCAGGGGTGGAAGGTATCAAATGTCACACCAAATTGCAAACATATGCACAGAGCAGCTATGGGCCTTACCTACATCCCTCCTGCAAAACCCAAGCTTGTTTCCCTACTGTCTTACCCTCTTTGTGACCCCTTTTTCACCACTTTCCTGTCTCCCCATTTTCATTTCTTTCAAAGAAAATAGCGCGGGTGTGCGCAAGACTAAGCACGTTTAAGCGGTTGTAAGCGGGTGTGCGCGTGTATGCGCGGAGCTAAACGCCAGTGCGCATGCGTGAGCTCCGCGCAAACCAGCTCTAACCCCGTTACAACTGCTTAAATGTGCCTTAGTCATTCTGATTGACAGGTCCTGTAGTCAGTTCAAAAGCAAAATAAAATCCCACTGTCAGCCCCAAACTCAGGACCTTGGAAACAGTAGTCTGCATGACTTACCACTAAGCCATGACTGCTATACAAGAACATTGTGCTAAAATAAATATATCATGTAATAGTAGAAATGAATGTAAAGGGAATATAGGATGTGTAGTACACAAAGCATGTCATTTAGAATTACTGTCAAAACTAGTGGATTTCCATAATAGTAGTGTGTGAACAGAAACAGCCATGCTAGTTGGTAGCTAGTAGGTAATAATGTCACTGTAGCACCTTGCAAGCCACACACATACTCACAGCAAGATAATCACTGTCCATACCCCACAACCTCTTACAGGAACACATCCGGACCAAGTAATAAAATATGTGGAGCAAAGGCCCAAAACCAGGGACACATTACAAATAATGTTACAACAAACACAGACAGTTCAGAGAGTAACAGGGTCTGCATTTTGTGGGATGTTTGGAAGGGTATGAAGTCTGAAACTTGAATATTTGTCACTATATTCTGACTTGAGCAGAGAGTGATTTGCCAGAAAAAGCTGTGCATGAGATATTGACCAAAATATGAGGCGGAAATGTGGACAACCTGCAAATATTTGTACACGTGAGAGGTCTGACACCACCATATTTGAATAGTTAAGAGCCTAGACATAGCAACAGTGAATGACTTACAGGGATGCCCCACAGACTCCATGTGAAATGTACAAACAGTAGGCAGAAAGGTGTAACAACACATGCAATGGTAACTATGGAGTCCTGAAAGTATTCACCACTTGCATGGCAGAATAAGTGTAGTAATACATATGCTCATGCTAACCCACAGTCACAACTGCAGCATACCAGACAATTTAATGGGTGTACCCCACTGATATGTACCATTCCATGAGGCAGATAACAGATGAACCTGAGAGTCTCTGGGGCCTGCTCAGCAGCATACTCAAATACCCTAATAGATGTCAGGGCCCACAACATGGCCAGACCACACTGCATGCTGTAACACCTTAGCAGATATAGCAAGCATTCCAAGGTGTGACTGTACATGGAAAATAGGAAAGCTACAGCAGCACACTACAGTCAGGACACCTAGCAGGCATACAAGTAGTGACTGTAAAGGGCAAATATTGAAGCCTTAGCAACAAAGTGCAAGCAAAAGTGAAAGGAAAGCACACACACACACACATTAACAGTAGTAGTAGTTGTAGGTGTCAGTGTACATACACAGTTAGTACAGGAAACTGGAGAAATGAATGGAGGAATGTTAATCTACAACACAGCTGGAAATATGAGAGAGATACCAACCTTTACACTCACAGAACATTGTCCACAGCATTCCAGCATGGTCCCTGCCCTTAAAATCTGAAAGGGCTACGCCTATCTCACATATCTTTTTATAGCACTGTTCTGAAATCACAGTGAGAACTGCAATCAGTACACAACTGACTGCATGCAATTAGCAAATGCTGGCTAACAATTGGCGCAGAGGCCATCACATGGACATATGCAGATACCTACAAAAGTATGCTGTACTCCCAGTCCACACATGCAATACTTTCATTGCACCCTGAGGAGGACGTGAGAGACAGACAGACAGAGAGAGAGAGAGAGAGACAGAGACAGAGACAGAGACAGAGAAAATTGAAATTAAGCAGACACAAACAAAACTGTTCAGCAACAGCCACCTGAAAGCTGACAACTGGAAAGTAGAGCAGCAGGACAGAAAACCAGACGGCAACACAAGCAGCTGTGACAAACACAGGTAATGTAAAGTAATACTATAAAGGTCTACATACTGTGAACCCTCCATATGTGTCATTGGTCTGTATCCATATGTATATGAAGATGTGTAAAGGGCAGGGGACATACAGCAACTATCAGTGAAGGCTGTACATACATCTGTATGTGAGAGCATCTATGTGCACATATCAATGTAGGTTGACTGTAGGTTGTAGTGCAATGTACAAAGTAGGTTTCACAGTTATGTATGTTTAGCAGTATGTTAGTATTTGTATACAGTATGGTAGACAAACATGCTGATATACCTGTCTATCATATGGATACGTATGTATGTCAAAATATGTATGTATGTATATATATATATATATATATATATATATATATATATATATATATATATATATATATATAATATGCATATATGTATACATACATAGAGAGAGATGTAGGAATACATAGACAGATGTAGATAGATAGAATATGTACATATATATGTAATGCACACATACAGATATAGATATATGTAGATACATATACATAGACAGACTGATCTGACTATCTACAGGTATGACTGTATATGACGACCTCAACACCCCCTGTCCCACCGCCTCTGTCACTCTCACCCCCTCTGTGTCCCCCCCTCTCCATATCTATAGCAATATATGTACATCAATATATATATGTGTATAAGTATACAGACATATATATACATATAGATATATCTATATACATATATATATATATATATATATATATATATATATATATATATATATAGAGAGAGAGAGAGAGAGATGTATATATATTCTGAGTGAGGCACATGTGTACAGATGTATTGCAACAGGTGAATGGTGAAAAAGGCATGGAGTGAACACCAGTGTCAAAACCGGAGTACCATACCCCATTTCAAATCACCTACACCAGTAACCACCAGATATGTGATTGGCTGCCCACCACTGCATGTGTCAGGGGTGAGCAGGGTCATAAATGTGTAAAATAGTGCCCCCAATGATATTCACAGTGGCACACTATTCCTGGAATACCTGCACATGGTATGTGTCAGCAGACATGGTGTGTCAGCTATGGACATGTATGTCGGTGTACCCCTCCACACCACATAATGGAAGCCATGGTATGGACCTCACATGACAGCTACAGATATGGAGAAGGACACAGTGACATGTACAACACTGTGACAATGCACTCAAATACATTACCAATGCACAGTGACTGACAACACCACAGAGTACACACATACTACCCACATAGAGGTTACCACTCCCGGATTTACATACGTAAGTCACACCCATGACAGATGTCCAACAACCATAGTAACACCTCACACCATCCACAACCTAAATGACTGCTGTGTGTCGTCCATGCCACTGCAATAGAGAGTACATGTGTAGGTAAAAGTTCCTACCCACAGATAAGACATACCCTGCAATAAACCACACAGTGTTAAGAAGCAAGACTCCCCATGAGTACATGTCACACATACCCCTGCTGAATGTTAGTCAGATAGGTAATATGCCATATGAGTCACCCTGTGTAACTGTGTGACAGCAGCAGGTACCATCACACCACATGTGTCACAATGGTTAGGGTAGCAGAACAGTATGCTGCTGTAGTCCAGGGGCAATAGCATATTGTATAGTATTGTATTGTAATGTAATGTATTGTGTTGTATTGTATTGGTATGTTGAGATGCCTCCTTCGTGGAGTGGAACCACTGCTGCTGTGTGCCAGTGTACAGGTACATATCCTGTTGTCAGGCTAGTGTTACATAGCACTTCTATATGTGTGTTTAGCTCCTGTCAGAGTTTATGTAGCATGCAACTGGGGATACCATCAGGTCCCAGTCATGTTGTGTATTCTGCTTTCATGAGGGTGGCTCTCACCTGGACATCTGTGATGACAGGGAGGTTACATTCAGCTGGGATAACTATGTCTTATTTTGGGAGAGAGGGTGGGGTGACACCTGCACTGAACCTGTCTGCCACAATGTTGTCAATATCTGTGGTTTCAGTGAAATATTTGTTGTTGTGTACTAACTATGGGCATAGAGGATGGATTCTGACCAGGTTGCTAACATAACTGAAGAAGGCCTTCTGGTTATCTGTAGTGTCCCTCTTGATTTCCCTCTCAAAGTTGCCCATGGATGTTTGTATGATGGAAAATAGACCCTTACTAGTGCTGCTCAGACATGCCTTCCCTTTATGAAATTATGCTCTGTCTTGCAGTAGCTTCCATCTTTTGTAATACAATCTGTCTATGGCTTGGGTCCACCAGACAGGATGCTGTCCCTTTGTGGAGAGTGTCTTGGTCATATATGGGATTGCATGATCCATGCATTCTCGGAGATGTCTGTAGAAAGCATTTGTGTAGGGGTCAGCATTGTGGGTTGTATCTGCCACTGGCCCAGTGGGCTGAAAGGATACCATGTCACTGTTACAAAGTGTAACGTTTGCATCTGCAATGTTATTCACTATAGTCGTTTGTGCTGGTGGTGGAGGTGGGATATGTATATCCAGGGCAATTAGTGTGTGGTCAGCTCACAGTAGTTGATGATGTAGGCCATACAGTACCTAGATACAAACCCCAGAGTGAGGAGGTGCTCTGGACCTGAATCAGTGTTCTGACTGCTGGGGTTTGGTAGTATGTCGTATGGAGTGTGCCAGGTACTGTTGCACAGTTGCTGGCTGAGCACTGATACCTGGCCATTTACATGTGTATCCACCAATAGACAGACAGATGCTATATATGTGAGATATGTTGTATCATAACAGTCGAGTAGCATGTGTAGTATGTGTGCCAAATTCTGCTGACATATATTGCTGATATCAGGTTATTTTCTTTTTCAGGTACATGGCTCACCTGCGGAATCCCGCTTACTCCACAGCTGAGGATGAGGACATACACCAGAGCCTGGTGCAGGATTATGCAATACTCTTTTCCCGCACCAGCCAGAATCAGCAGGAGAGGGCTGCACTGTGGCAAGACCTGGTCCATCGGGTAAATGACATAGGCACGCATAATAGGACATATGAGCAGGTACGACATCACTGCAGTGATTTAATCAGAAATGTCTGTCAGCGTGTGTCGGATATCCACAGGCAACAGGTCGCCACAGGTGGTGGGGTGGCTACACATCCCCCACTCACCAGACTGGAGGGACTACTCATGAGTGTAGTGGCTCCAGTCCGCCAGCAACAACAACAGCAGCAGACATGCATTATGATGGAGGCTGGAGCCACGCAGCAGCAAGACAGTGAGCGTGCAGGTAATATGCCATATGTATAGTTGACTGTTGTGTACACTGGTAGTTAATGCATGTGTGAGGTGTGTCCTTGGTTTGTAGCTGTCACCATAGTATTTAATGTGCAAGAGTGATATCCTCAATATTAGCAGTTGACCTGTGAAAGGTGACTGTTGTACTACTGACCTGTATCATACTCAGTAACAATGGCACAGTTGTGCCCACTGACATTAGTTTCTTCACGTCTGCAGGTCCCTCCGGTGTAACAGCAATGCAGCCTATCCATGCTGATGAGTGTGTATTAACAATACCTGTAATAGTCTTGATAGTAATAGTAATATTAGGCTCACTTAGTAGTGCTCTTTGTATGCATGTAGGTGTGTCTGTGTTTTGATATCACGCATACTGAGTAGTGTACAATTGTGTGCAACTGTGTGCATGTGTACGTGTGCATGTGTGCATGTGTGCACCAGTGCATGTGTGCATGTGTGCATGTGCGCATGTGTGCATGTGTGCATGTGTGCACCTGTGCATGTGTGCATGTGTGCACCTGTGCACCTGTGCACGTGCGCATGTATGCATGTGTGCATGTGTGCACCTGTGCATGTGTGCATATGTGCATGTGTGCACCTGTGCATGTGTGCATGTGTGCATGTCTGGACCTGTGCATGTGTGGATGTGTGCATCACTGGTAATGTGTAGACATTGTAAACTGTGTTTCCTGTTTCCCTCCCACAGGTTCTGGTGCTGCTCTGGTGTCATGAAGCAGGGAACCTGAATCAGGTGCCATGGGTACTGATAATGATGACATCTGTGTAATGGCACAGGAAGGTATGCCAGGGTCCGCCATTGGTCAGCTGATTGACAGTACACAGCTGTCGACCCCATCAATGCGCACAGTCATCCTGCCAATACACCCTTTGTCACCAATGTCCCTAGGTGATGGACAGCATACAGTGGGCATTGACCAGGGTAATGTGGTATCTGTGGCACATGCCTCCCCACACAGCAGCCATGGGCAGGGCCCAGAGATGGTACCACACAGACAGATGTCCAGGGGTTCTCGTGGGAGCATCCGTGGGCATACTGCCCCTGTCAGACGTGCCCACAGAGGTCTTACAACCTCAGCTATGTTTTGGGCTGTAATGCAGGCACAGTCACGTATGGAACGGTACACCAGACAGGGTCTGAGGGAGCTGACAGCATGTCGCACAGCCATGACTGACAGTATGCGTGACATTGCGGCTGCCATCCGTAATTTCACCGATGTCATAGACAGACGTTGTGGGGACATATTAGACCGGTTCCACAACTACATGTCCATGAGCCAGGGCGATGGTGGACGGTTGAGGCATCGACGTGGGCGTATGCCAGCAATAGCAGCAGCTTGCAGTTGTCGCGGACAACAACAGGGCCGCGGCTGCCCCCATAGTGCCAGCAGCAGCCCAAGCAATGCTGGGTCTGTGCTGTCATCAGACCACCCCAGGAGACCACGTGCACGTGGCTCTGGCCAGGCCCGACAGGGATCTGTGTCCAGTCAATGAACACCTGCTTCTGATGACAGTACCCAGTCTGGGTTGGTACCGAATACGGTCCGTAGCACCCCTGCAAGGCACAGGTACCGAGTCCGTGGCCAGAGACACTGATCTGTATGACCTGGCAGGTACAGTCTGTGGCTGTCCACAAACACCAGTATATGGCAGCCATGAGGTGGAACTGTCTGCATCCATACACACATGCGAATTGACAACACCTAGGGCTACCGCATACACGCACACACTGCATCAACATTGCCCCACCTTGTACTGCTGTCCCTCACCAACACACATACACATACATGTCAATCGGTGGTATCGGTGGCTGACTCAGGCATACCAAGTTCACACCCTGTGCATATGATGAAACTGTGCCACCTCCTGCAATCTGTAACATCAGTGCAGGTACAGGTTAACATGTTGCTGATGCACAGGGTGACTACATAGATGTGTAGTAATAGTATCATGTTGTTAACAGTACTGTGTGCTGAATTAATTGTGGGTATATCACAGCATGCCTGATGCAGTAAGGGTGTGATTGTCATGTACTGTTGTCTACACCCATGGTAAGTACCATAGTGTATCATCTGCACATGTTGGCATACTGGTGGTAAGGATGTCAACAGAAGGCTACATACATAGGTAGCACAGGGGATAAGGTAATGAATGTATTAATAAGCAATGATGGACATGTAAACTGCAAGTGGCATGTTGCCCACACTGGACTCTGCAATGCGGATGTTTGAGGATGTTGATATGTGTGCAGTACTACACGACTGGTACAGGACACACAGGAGCACCCTAGCACTGCAAGCTCACATCTCATACCATGCTAGACAGCCCCAACACACAAAACTAACTGTCACAGGAGGGAGAGTCCCCATACATGTCAGGGATACTGTGGTGGCAGGCCAGGTAGCACACATCCTACTACGTATGGAACCACTGAGTGTAGGCTCAGTGTCTGTTATTTGACATGTGTATTACTGCAGGTATGAGCACATGGGTTTCCATCCAGTTATTGTACATCCTGACAGTACATGGTCTGTACACTTGTGTGCACTGAGACTGGACCCTAGCCATCTGACCTGCGTATTTCCATGTACATGTGCATAGTGCCTGCATATTTGCAGTGTTACCTAGTGGAAGTGGTACAGCTTGTTTGTTGTACAATGGACTACATGCAGCCCTGCTTACTGTAGCTTTGTTTGCATGCATGTTTGCTTGCAATTACCCTGGAATACTGATCCCACCTGCAATGCATAGTTACAGAGCTTCTGTGGACTCCTAGTGACATCTGCATAGCTTACTATATGTATGTCCATGTCTCACTTGACAGAATGTCACTGTTTGTCCTGTTCACATGTACGTTGCCTGTGACACATTGCATATGACTTACCTGGCATTTGTCCACATGAGCAGTCATATATGCTACTGCTAACTAATCACAGGTACTACACCCTCACATATTCATCTTCTGTTGAACCACCTGCTTCGCTAGGGACGGCTTGCACCTGTCACCCCTGGACTTTCAGATATTGGCAAAGGCTCTTGCTACCCCCATAGTGCCTATGTTAGGCAAGGCTCAAATGACAAACCCACCTTCATAGGTATCACAAGGGATAAGAAACTAAGAGTAATGCTACCCAACGCCAGAAGTCTAAACTTCAAAATGCATGCACCTGAAACTCTCCTTGGCATGGAGAACATCGATATCTGTGCAGTAACAGATGCCTGGTTCAGGGCTACCGAGAGCACCCCAGCACTACCAGGTTATACCTCATACCATGCTTTTCAGCCCCAAAACCTGGAAGAACCACAAATGGAGGGGGAGTATTGATATTCATCAAAGATACCCACACCTCCAGGTTGGTGGCAAAGCACCAAGCATCAGAGACTATACATGTGCAACTAACAATGGGTGAAACTGCCTTCCAGGTTATAGCCTGCTACAGACCACCCTCCCAAACACAAGAACTGCACTCGGCTGTCCTGTGAACAGTGGAAATATGAAGGTCTCTCCAAACACCATTATATTGGGCGACGTCAACTACCCAAACATGGACTGGGAGCATGACTCTAGCTCCAACACCCTAGGCCAAAGATTCCTAGAATATATGAGCTCAAATGCTATGGAACAACTTGTTACCACTCCCACAAGAAGGTGAAACATACTGGACCTGATCATCACCAACATGGGGACTCTATGCTCCAGACCAGAAGTGTATCCCTCACTGGTAAAATCGGACCATAAACTAATCTCACTGGATATTCACATCCCGACCCCAACCCCTGCCCAGAACACCACAGTGAACAACTTCTCTAAAGCAAATTCACACTCCTCAAAACTGAGGTGGAAACCTTCAAAGCCCCCGGGCCTGTGGAAACTACAGACCAGACTGCAGATTCCTCTATAAACGCATTCTATGGACACCTTCAGGAATGCATGGGTCATGTGATCCCGAATAAAACCAAGACCCAATCCTCCGAAGGCAGACGTCCTGTCTGGTGGACCCCAGCCATAAACAAACTACACAATAGAAGGAGGAAGCTACTAAATGATACAGCAAAATCCCAAAAAGGGAAGGCATCACTGATCAGTATTAGCAAATAACTACAGGCACTCATAAGATTGTCTAAGGCCAGCTTCGAGAGAAATTGCACAGGACACTAAGGATAATCACAAGGCTTTCTTTAGTTATGTTAGGAACCTGGGTGGTAATTCCCAGATATGCTCAGAGGTAGTCCAAAATGTCAATAGAAACACCGAACCCACAGACATTGCCAACATTCTAGCTGACAGGTTCAGTGCAAACTTCTCACCCCCCTCCACACCGAAAGGGCAAATATGTATCCCAGCAGAGTGCTGCCCCCCTGACATCTCAGATGCTCAGGTAAGAGCCGCCCTCTCCAAAGCAATACACACTGCACCAATGGGACCAGACAGTGTCTCAGGCTGTGTCCTACATGACCTCCAAGACGTGCTACAACCAAACATAAAACTACTGTTCAATCCAAGCCTTACTACAGGATATGTGTCCAAAGTGTGGCGTACAGCAACAGTGGTCCCTCTACAGAAAGGTGGTGCCTCAATGGATCCTGGACACTATCGCCCCATAAGCCACACTAGCTTGGTCTGCAGAGCTATGGAAAGGATCATCATGGACCACATAAATATAGATATTGGGGACCTACAGACACTGGTTCATACCCAGTTTGGCTTTGTTAAGGGCAGATCCTGCCTCTCAAACCTGGTTGATTTCTTTGAAACAGTCACCAAGGCCATTGACGAGGGGAAGGTGGTCCACACAGCCTACCTGGACCTCGCAAAAGCCTTCAAAACAATACCCCACTCTGGCATTCTAGAGAAGCTCACCAGCTTAAATATGAGCCCCTATGTCACTAGATGGATTGCACACTGGCTCAAGGACAGAACCCACATCGTTAGAACTGCTGGAGCCATGCCAGACTCCAAACCAGTTACAAGTGGTGTCCCACAAGGCTCAGTCCTGGGACCTCTCTTGTTTGGTATATATTTATCGGAGGTACAGGCCAACACGGAAGGACTGTTGCTGACCAGATATGCAGATGACTGCAAACTGGCCGCCATAATTGACTCTCCAGCCGACACAAGCATCTTCCAAAGGGGCCTCATAGAAACAGACAACTTGTGCCAGAGCCATGGCCTCTAGCTGAATGCAAAATGTGTATAGTCATCCCCTTTGGCAAAAACAAAGTGCCCACAAAGTACCACATAGGTGGTACTCCATTACGTACAGAAGAAGTAATTAGGGACCTGGGGACCCAAGTTGATAGCAATCTCTCATTTGACAACCACGTGGCCAAAGTGGTTAGAAAGGCATTGTATATAGCCCACCCCATCATGAAGGGATTCACATCTACATCAGGGGAGGACATCGTGCCTCTTTACTCATCCCTCATCAGGCCCATAATTGAGTACAATCCCCCTGTTGGGATGTACCTTACCAGACACCTGCAGCAACTGGAAAGACCCCAAAAGTACCTCACCAAGAGGATCAAAGGGCTCAAACAGATGCCATATGCTGACCGGTTAAAGAAACCCCAGCTCTACTCAGTGGCATACCGCCTGTTCAGAGGCGATCTGTGCCTAATGTATAACGCCATGTCAAACCCAGAATTAATGGGCATGCTGCACCTGAGAATATCCAAATCCCACCGGGCTACACGCTTGAGAGACCTGAACCTCAGCACTGAAATAAATAGGACATGCTGGAGGGACAGATTCATAACCCAGAGGCTCACTTCACTCTGGAATAAAATCCCAGTCCAGGTTAGGCAGAGTCCCTCATTGACTCTCTTCAAGAGGAATCTTGATGAGTGGATGGGACATTGTCGGTTTACCCCGGGTATCACTTCTGTGTCACTGTTAGACAGAGGCACAGTATACTAACCTCGGAAAATGGCATGGCAAGATATATTTACAATGGATGGCGACAGCCAAACACATTCTGGCTAGGTTCTTAAATGCCCTAGGGCAGATAGCCTAGTATGAAGCTATGAACCTATGAACCTATGTACCTTGTTCCCCATTGGCCCTATGTGCTGTTAATCACCATGGCAATCACAATACTATGGTAGCATGTGCAAAGGTCAGTTGTCAGTCACCTCTATGGTACAGTTGTGGAATATGTGGGTCATGTGGCAATGTCACAGCTGCCACATGTACACAGTCAACCCTCTCCCCTACACATGGACGTACAACACATGTATGAGATGGAACCACATAGCCAAACTGGGGAATAAGCACTCTGAACCCAGTACTGGCATAACCTGTCAGGTGGCATGCAATACTACAGTGACTACAATACCAGTCTGATGTAGACCTACACTGACAGCAATACAAGCACGTGTACACACTGGGCCATTCGTGGAGCCTTAGAATAGCATCCTGCCTGAGCGGCACACACCTCTGCAGCTGGCACACAGGCATACGTTATGCCTGAACACATCACACATAACACATAGCACACAAATCCTGTGTGCCAAACAGTCACAGCCTGTACGGCTAGACAACACACCTGCCACAGTTGTGTTAGCTACCTTTATTGCCCGGTACAGTGTGGTCACGCTCACTGGACAAGGTGAAGGTCACAGTGATATGCCCGTGGAGCACTATGGTCCACCACATAACACAAGCATACAGGTCAGTCAGAGGCATGGACACATATGACTCAGTCATTGTCCATGCCACATACCTTCTCCTGCTGTACTTGTAGGGTGCTGACATCATCAGTGTTTAGAAAGGGGAATGTGCATCCTGTAATGTGTTTTCCCAGTTGCCAAAAGGGACATTTTTCTTACACACACACCAACCCCACTCACACACACCCGCTGAGCAATTACAGGATTCAAACCCCTACCTAACTATGTTATGATACTTGCAACAGATGCATTAGCAGAGCGTGATTTTCGCATTATTGGGAGATTTCCCTTCTCCTGCTGTACTTATAGGGTGCTGACATTATCAGTGTTTAGACAGGGGAATGTGCATCATGTAGTGTGTTTTCCCAGTTGCCAAAAGGGACATTTCCTTCATACAGACCAACCCCACTCACACTTGCCATTTGAAGGATTCAAACCCCTACCTGACTATGTTATGACACTCGAGACAGACGCATTAGCAGAGCGTGCTATTCGCATTACTGGGAGGTTTCCCTTCTCCTGCTGTACTTATAGGGTGCTGACATCATCAGTGTTTAGAAAGGGGAATGTGGATCCTGTAGTGTGTTTTCCCAGTTGCCAAAAGGGACATTTCCTTCACACAGGCCAACCCCACTCACACTTGCCATTGGGAGGATTCAAACTCCTACCTGACTATGTTATTACACTCGAGACAGATGCATTAGCAGAGCGTGCTATTCGCATTACTGGGAGGTTTCCCTTCTCCTGCTGTACTTATAGGGTGCTGACATCATCAGTGTTTAGAAAGGGGAATGTGCATCATGTAGTGTGTTTTCCCAGTTGCCAAAAGGGACATTTCCCTCACACAGACTTGCACACACACCAACCCCACACACACACACCCACAGTGAGCATTTGCAGGATTCAAACCCCTACCTAACTATGTTATGATACTTGAGACGGACACATTAGCAGAGCGTGTTATTCGCATTAGTGGGAGGTTTCTCTTCTCCTGCTGTACTTATAGGGTGCTGACATCATCAGTGTTTAGAAAGGGGAATGTGCATCCTGTGGGGAGGCAGACGCCAAACACACTCTGGCTAAGCTGTCATTCCCTAGGGCAAACAGCCTAGTGTTGACCTCTACACCCATATGTTTAATTGTCAAATGCACATTATTTGTTGCTGATAGACTGTTTGCAGGTCTTTATTGCCATAGCATTCCCTGTTTGTATGAACAACTTGTGTATCTGTGGAAGATGTTTGCATATGGGAGGGATCCACTATATCACGCATGTCTCTGTAGTCATTTAACTGTGTGCACTGGGCAGATTGCTGTAATGTGGTTGGTTCCTGGAATAACACGTACAAATACCAGATATGTGTAGCCAACTGCTAAACTGAGATTTGGCCTAAGTGTGTGAGCATGCCCAGTTCAGCCTTCCCATGGCATGTTGTCTGACATATGTCTCATTTATCAAAGTGTGTGAGCATGCCCAGTGTGAGCTTTCCATATCTTGAACTCTGCAGCCCACCACATTTGTGGATGAGTGTGAACTTCAACAAATATCTCCCATTTATGGTTGTGTGTTGTGTGTCATGTTGTGTAGTTACTGTCCAACTGCTTTGTGTGTGAACACAACAGGGATTATACTGTGCCTGCAGGGTTTGCATGGGATACTTTGCATACAGTTGTCAACATCCTTTCACACTGACCTAACACTGTGGTACTGTATAGTGTACTGGTTCAGTACTTAGACTGTGGTGGACAGTATCCTGGGCTTTAGTCCTATCACTGCTTTACATTTCCATAGTGAGCACAACAGCCTGGTGAGGGGCCAGTTGTGCACATCTGACCATGTTGTATTATGTTCAGATATGAACTACTTAAACCAGGCTTGTCCAACATTGGTAGTGTATTCCACAACATAGGTGTACATTTGCAAACACTAGCAATGTGCCCTAGGCCATTTCTAATGCTAGTCGGAGAGTGTGTTTGTCCTTCGACACACATTGTAAGTGGAGTTTGCCATGACATATGTCATGGTTAGTATACTGTGCCTCTGTCTACCTGTGACATAACAGTGATACCCAGGGCAAAGCTACCATCTCCCATCCACTCATCAAGATTCCTCTTGAGGAGAATCAATGAGTGACTCTATGGATAGCCTGTACTGGGAGTTTACTCATGGGTGGGGGTGGCTTCTGTGTTATGGATCATGCAGTACAGCTTGTTCTATGTACGTCAGTGCTGGGGTTCAGGTCTCTCATGTGCATAGCTCACTGCCATTCAGATTGTACAAGGTGCAGCATGTTTATTGATACCAGCTTGGACATGGCTTTATACATCAGGCACAGCTTGCCTCTGGGTGGGCAGTATGGCAGTGTGTGTAGCTGCAGTTTGTTTAATAAGGCAACACATGGCATCTGTGCAAGCTCTTTGATACTCCTGGTGAGGTACTGTTGGGGACTTTACAGTTGATGGAGGTGTCTGCTGAGGTACACCCACAGGGGCTATTGTAGTCAATTGTAACGCTGATGAAGGATGACTGCAGAGCCACAATGACCTCCCCTTATCTAGATCTGACAACCTTTCTGATTAGGTGGGTATATGGTATGTTTCTGTGAACACTGCAGCCACATGTTTGTCCAATGCAGGATATCTATCACCTTGTGTCCCCAGGTCTCTCATTACATGTTAAGTACATAATGGGTTAACACCTATGTGGTAATTGGTGGGCACTTACTGTATATCCACGGGGGTTGACTATACACTTTTCTGCAATTAGCTTGCTGACATGGCTATGGCACCAGTTGTCTGTTTCTATGTGGCCCTTTTGTGGGATGCTTGTGTCAGCTGGAGGGTCATATATGGTGAGCAGTTTGTAGTCCTCTGCAAACATGTTCAGACACAGTCCTTCCATGTTGGCCTGTACCTATGGGACATATATACCAGACGAGGAGATCCCAGGACCAAGCCTTGTGGGATGCCAGTTATATCTGGTTTGTAGTCTGACATGGCTGCAGCATGTCTGACCATGTCTGTTCTGTCCTTGGTCTGGTTTGCAACCCCTCTACTGACATAGGGGTTTATATTTAAGCTGGTGAGCATATCTATAATGAACACGTAGGGTATTGTATAGAAGCCTTTGCAAGGTCCAGCTACGCTGTGTGGACCACATTGCCCTCATCAATGACCTTAATGACTGTTTCAAATGAGTCAAACATGTTTAGGGGCAGGATCTGCACTTAAGAAAGCCACACTGGGTAGGGTCCGGTGTCAGTAGGTCCCCAATATCTTTATGTCTGCGGTACATGCTGATCCTTTCCATAGCTGTGCAGACCGAGCTTCTCAGGATGGGGTGGTAGTTTTCAGTATCCATTCAGGCAACACCTTTGTTGAGAAGGACCAATGTTGTTGTACACTGCTCTGTGGGTACATATCCTGTGGTAAGGCTGACACTGAGCAGTAGTGTGATTTGGCATTCCATTCGTCTTGGAGTCCATGTTGGACTCAGCCCAGGACACCATCTCATACCATTGCTGCTGTGTGTTTTGCTTTGTAGATGCTGGCTGTTACCTCAGCATCTGCACTGTCAGGGGGCCAGCAGTCTGCTGGGATAGATATTTTGCATTCTGGGGGGGTTGCACTGCACCTGTCAGGATGTATGTTGGCAATATGTGTGTGTGTTTGGTATGTTGTTTGTGATATTTGTGTGATTCAGAGCATATCTGTGAATTCCCAACAAGGTTCCTACCATCAGTTGTGGAAGCCTTGGGATTATCCTTAGTGTCCTGTACAATTGGTATCTTCATAGGTTCATAGGTTCATACTAGGCTATCCACCCTAGGGCATTTGTTAGCCTAGCTAGAGTGTTGTGGCTTTCGCCACCCCTTGCTATGTGAATATTATGGCCATTTATGATTTGCTTTGCTGTGCCTCTGTCTGGACGTGACACAGTGAAGACCCCCAGTGTAACTCTACAATCATCCATCCACTTGGCAAGATTCCTGTTGAAAAGTGTCAGTGAGGGGCTCTGCCTAACATGGAGTGGGATTCTGTTCCAGGGTGTGGGGAGCCTCTGGGTTAAGTATCTGTCCCTCCAGCACATCCTATTTCATTATGTGTTCAGGTTGACATCTCTCACTCTCACAGCTCCGATGGCTTTGAGTTTTCTGGGGTGGAGCATGTCCATTACTCCTGTGTTGGACATGGCCTTGTACAACAGGCATGCAATGCCTCTGTGTAGGCAGTATGTGACTGCATTCAGCTGGGGTGTCTACAGCCAGGCAGCATATGACTTATATTTGAGACCCTTTATCCTCTTGGTGAGGTACCTTTGAGGTCTTTCTAACTGCTGCAGGTGTCAGGTAAGGTACATCCCATATGAGGCATTGTACTAGATTATGGGTGTGATAAGAGAACAGTATAGGGGCACAATGACCTCTGTTGACGTAGATGTGAATCCTTTCATGATACGGTGTCCAATGTAGACAGTCTTCCTAGCCACATTGGCAATGTGAGTGTCACATAACAGGTTACTGTCCACTTGTGTCCCTAGGTCCCTGATTACTCCTTCCATACATAATGGTTTACCACCTATGTGGTAATTTGTGAGTACCTTCTTTGGTATTTGGTGGGACATTCATACTGTCCAGTGTCTTCAGGACGGCTGGGTGGGGTTCCTGTGTGTGAGAGTGTGGTCTGTAGCATGCTACAGACTGTACAGCAGTCTTGCCTATGGTTAGTTGCGCATGGGTGGAATCCAATGCCTTGTGCATTGTCAGTTACCTGGACATATGGGTGTCTGTGCTGAATATGGATACTCACCCTCCTTTTATGTTTTGTTCCAGGTTTTGGGGCCATGACGCATGATATGTGGTATAACCTGGTAGTGCTGGTGTGCTGTCAGGAGGCTTGCAGCAGGTTTCTGTCACTGCACAGACATCGATGTTCTCCATAGTGGGGATGGCCTCAGGAGCATGCATATTGGGGTTTACACATCTGGCATTGGTCAGCATTACTCTTATGTTTCTTTCCACTTATGTTTTGTAGGGTGGTGGGTTAGTCTTTTCAGCCTTGCCTACGAAAGGCTCTATGGAGGTGGCAAAAGCCTTATCCAATATCCAGATGCCCAGGGGTAACAGGTGCAAGCCATCCCTGGAACAGCTGCGTGGCTTGTCAAGCATGACATCCCAAGCAGACAGACATTGGATCCCCTTGGAATGACACCAGTAATTGTGCCACTTGTTATAACTGATCATTCCGTGTTTGTACTGTGGCATCATTCTTGGTGAGGGTAGGATGCTGCAAACGGTCAGTGTCATACCGGCCTGGACTACATAATCAGAGAGCTCATCTATGTCTCTTTTCATGTAGTCCGGGGAGGTACATCTCAGGTCATTCACACCAGCATGGACTATGACTGCATCATATTTCTACTTGCTTTGGGGTGACCTGCATACTTGTGTTATGTGGCGTATTGTGGCAGCCTACAGGCAGTTTACTGTTCCCTTTCCCTTGTTCAGTCTGGTGTGTGGGACAGCAGTGTGTCTCGCTATGGAGTCACCTATTACAACTGTATCAGGCATGTTGTTTCTCCTTCTGGCCTGTGACTGTTTGGCACACCAGCTTTGTGTACTATGTGTTGCATGTGCTATGTTTGGAGGTTGTTTGATTGGGTGTCTGCTTTGGAGGCCTCTGTTGGTGTGGTGTGTTTGTAATTCGGGCCTCCGGGAATGTTTTTCTGTGTTTATGTTTTTGGTTTGCAGTTGTGATAGGTCTATGTGGGACTGGGTTTGTGGTGTGTGTGGTTACCTTCTCCTCCTGACTAGTTTTGGGAGTACTGAGTTGAGGGAGCTCAGCCTCCAGTTTGGATAGATGGTTGCATCTCTCACATATATTTGTATTTCTTGGGGGGAGTTGGGGGTTGTCTGTGTACTTGGGGCAGGTGTAACATTGCATCAAGATTCACAGATTTAACTTGTTGTGGCTGGCCTTAGTGGATTGTATGTGTGGCCATATTTTATTGCCATACTACTGATCAGTGATTACTTCATTTTTTATGTATGCTCTATCATGTAGTAGCTTCCTCATTCTCTTGCATGGTTTGGTTATGGCTGGTGTCCACCATGCCAGATGCCTGTGTGTATGGCATTGTATCTTGTTTTAATTTAGGATTGCATAATCCAAACATTCCTGGCAGTGTTCATGGAATGGCTGTATTACAGGTTCTGAGGTGTGGCCCATATTTTGCACCTGCACAGGGCCTTTAATGGATTCCACATCAGTTTGGAGGAGTGCAAATATTGCTTTACACATGTTTTTCACTGTGGTTTTCTGGTCAGGGACTGTGGTCAGGATTTGTATATCCAGTGTGATTACTCTATGGTCTGGTTTTACCAGTGAGCAATACACTTCTCGTCTTGCCATCCAGTACCCATGTTGCTGATTATCACATCCAGTATGCGTTGTTCCTGGGCATTTTGGTTTATGGATTCTATGAACTTTTGTCCTACAGTGTTGGGGCTAGTATAATGCTCCCAGTCTATGTCTGGGTATTTTCAGTCACCCAATATAATGTGGTTTGGAGGACTTGATATATTCATGTATTCCAGCATAGGCCAGGTGCAGTTCCTGGTGTTGGGACAGTAGTCTGTAGCAGGCTATAAACTGGGGGGCAGTTTTAGCCACTGTTACTTGACCATGGCTAGTCCATGCTGCTTCTTGTGGTACCAACATGGGGGTGTGGTTATCCTTGACAATTATTGCTAGTCACCCTCCTTTTGTAGCTTGTTCCATGTTTTGAGGCTGTACAGCACAGTATGAGGTGTAACCTGGTAGTGTTAGGGTGCTGTTGTGAGCCTTGACCCAGTTTTCTGTTACAGCACAGATATCAACATTCTCCATACTGGGTGAGTTTAGACTGCATGCATCTTGCTGTTTCGACTTCTGGCATTGGGTAGCATTACATCTAGGTTCTTATCCCTTCTGATACCTATGGAGGTAGGTTTGTGTTTTGAGCCTTACCTATTCAGGGCACGCTGTGGGTAACAACAGCCTTTGCCAGTATCCATACGGCCTGCACTGATAGGTGCACGCCAGTCCTAGCAGGTGGAGCATCATGTCATGCTCAGCATGTCATCCCAGGCTGGCACACATTGGATCCCCTTTGACTAACTGCGATACTTCAGCCAATTATTGCACTTGATCATCTCATTGTCGTATTGTGGCATGATGCTTGGTGAGGGTAGGATGTTAGTCAGGGTCCTCAGGTGTGCATATAGTACATGGTGTTACATTACTTAACACATGGCATTCATGCCTCAGGTGGTGCTGCAGGGCTGCTTTTGTCAGATGCACATATTACACTCCCTGTACATGTTTGTGAGCAGGTCATGTCATTTTAGGCATCCCTGTTATTATTTGAGTGAGTCAGAGGGGGTATCATTCCCAGGGTTACTACTGAGCCAGTGTATGTGCTATGTGTTGCCTCTTTGCCAAGGCCAGGGCATACTGGGCACGCCTCGTTCTGCCTACTGGGGCAGGCTCAGGTTGTTCCTCCTCCGAGTCATGCTCTGCTTGTGATGGCCTTGGCAATGGTGGGGGGCTGTTTGGCCCAGCCCTAAGCTGGTCCTGCTGCAGCTGTTTTCGCAATATCATATTATGTAGCATAGCACATACCATGACAGTTTGGGTACATGTAGTTGGTGTGTACTGCAAGGCTCCACCGGTTGTGTCCAGACACCGGAACCATGACTTGAGCAGCCCAAACACATGCTCTATTACATTACGTGTTTGTGCATGTGCCTCATTATGGCGTTTCTGTTCAGGTGTGTGTGTGTTTCTGATGGGTGTCATCAGCCACGGCTCCAGTGCATAACCTGCATCCCCCAATAGGTGTCCGTGTGGGATGTCCCCATTGGCAAATGTCTAGTACAGCTGTGTCAAATGCCAGATGTGGGAATCATGGTAGCTCCCAGGGCAGCCAGCACACACATTCATTATTATGCCCTGGGCATCACACATGACCTGGCAGTTTATGGAGGGGAAGCCCTTGCGGTTAATGTAGGTCCTACCCTGCTCACCGGCTGGTGCTTTGATGCTTATGTGCGTGCAGTCTATTGCACCCACTACCTCAGGGTATTCCGCTATTTGCTGGAAGAGACGCATATTGCTGGCCAATACCTCACGGGCATTGGGGAAATATACATAATCACTGACATGTGCTGACATGGCATCCAGGAACTGGTGCAGTACCCTGGAGGCTGATGCCTGTGATATCCCCATCATATCACCAATTGGTCTCTGGAAGGTACCTGTTGCTAGTATTCTTAGGCCAACACATACCTTGGTTTCCACTGGGATGGGTTCCCCTCTGTTGGTTCTGTGTGTGAGGCGTGGCCTGCACAGCTCCACTATTTGCTGCAGGAGGTCTCTGTCCACTCTATAGCACTCTACTAACTCCAGCTCATGTAACCCATGGTAGGTGACCCTGGGCCTGTACACTCTTCTCCGTCTCCTCACTGTGGGTTGTCTGGCACCATCTGCATTGTCACCACCCTCAGCAAGTCACCTATGTCTCATTATGACAGCTATGGCAGCCCCTAACATTTCTGCTCTGAGTTCAGCTTTTTCAGTTTTCACTTCTAATAGCTTACTCCTGTCTTGCAGTGTCTCTTGAGAGAAACATCTTGCACTGCTGTTTGCAGATTTTTAAGTGTTGGGCTGAGCTACTATTCTGCCTGTGTAATTGCCTGCTTCTAGTTGTTTTCACCTGCTAGCTCCAGCAGTATTCCCTGCTAGCTTCCTACTATTTCTGTTGCTTCCTTTTTTCCTTTTTGTTTCCTCAGGGGGGAGCAGCGTGTATACCAGCAGAAACACGCTCACAGTGGCTTACACGCGTGCACACATGCTTACACGGTTCAGAATCTGCTTATTCGGGTTAAAACGCGCGCACACCAGCTCAAACAGTGTTACAGGTCTGCCAACAGGCTCCTACATGCTCAGTCTGCCCTACATGCGCGCACACCAGTGCAAACAGTGTTAAACATCTACCAACACGCTCCCACATGCTCAGTCTGCCTTACACGCACACTGTCTTACTTGCGCTTCATGGCGCTGCGTCATCGCATGCATGCCCAGCAAGAAACTTTGGTGTAGGCAACAGTGTACACCTTCCATTTCTTGACTTTCCCATGCTTATGTTGTGGCACTCCTCTTTCCATGATATGTGTCTGACATCTGTCATGTAACTTTGACCTCCAATGAACTGCATTTCTTTCTGCCATTCCCCCCTGTGATGTCACCTATCTCCTACTCTGTTCCTCCCCCTTCTGTAACTCTTACACTAATCAGAATGTGCTCATTTGCTATGTGACAGTGGAATTCAGTATCCTAACACTTATTTGCATCAGATTGCCTACTAATGCTTAGTTACATGTCTTAGACTCAGCTTCCCCCCTTAGCAACCACTAAACGATGGCCATGTTGTTTTTGGTCTGCTGGTCCCTGCATTGTAAATCCATGTATTGCATAAAACCCACATTTGTGGGTTTATAACCTTCATTTTTATGTTTTATACAGCGCAGCCCGTTTGCGCGGGGCTGCGCTGGGTTTAAACATCGGCGATCACCGAAAAAAAAAAATTATATTTTTATTACTTTTGCATCAGGTTACCTTGCCAATGGCCACATATATGGCCATCGGCATGCTGCCTGACACATATGCACCCTTTATTTGGAGCTGACATGGCTCCATTGTGGTTTTTGCAGAAACATACTCAGTTGTCAACTGAGTACATTTCTGCAGCTAAAACGGCTCTTACACGGGCTGTTTTGGGCTTCCTGGATCGCTAATCAACCTCATTTGCATGCTATTCGGCTGCAAGTGAGGTGATTAACTTATCCACGCCCACTCCGTGTAAGAGACGTTTTAGCTGGTCTCTTACACGGACTTTGGGCTGTTCCTGGATCGCAAAGGCTGCATGGAGTCTTACACTACTCTTAGACTCCATGCAAGCCTTCGTGAATCCTGCCCAATGTGCTCTATGAATATAGTATTTAAGTCCATGAACCTGAAATTTCTCCAAGGAGCATAACTTTGTCCATCCAAATGCATTTTCTTGTCATCAAATGTAAATGAATGCATAAATAAGGAATAGTAAAGATTTTTTTGAGGTGATCATAGTATGAATATTTACATTGTTTTATTGCCTTTAGTCATGTTTTAGTGCAGTGTTAACAATATTTTCCTTGTGATTTAATAAGTTCTAGATTAGGGCCACAAAGCAAACCTTGTACTTCTTTCTATGAAGCTGATGGAATGCATAATTCATGTATTGTGATAAAAGTTCTAAATATGATTTTATTAAAGGTAAAGCAAACAGCTTAAGGTTTCCTTTGGAGCATTACCAAAACTACTGCTCTGTGTTCTTTCATGTTTTCCCATAAATCTCGTTATCTCTGTTGTATTCCTAAGCCCAGTAGTTTTTAGCTATCTGTCCTTCAAGTAAATTTAACTTCAGAAGCCATTTCTCCTTCTTTTCATTTGCTCCTACAGGTGGGCACTACAAAATCATAATTTAAGGCACTCCACTTAAACTTTTTAAAGGTAAGTAAGCCTTCAGTAGTCGCACTGGCATCCTTGAACCTCACACTGCCACCTACCGCTATGAAAAAGCTCTAAATTCTTCAAAACTAAAGATTTAAAAAGTTCTTATGATACTTTCTGTCTTCCTTGCATCTGTTTTCGTTTAGAGTTTCCTGGGTGTATTTCTTTTCCACTTTAGTCTCTGAGTATGGTGTGCTCTTTTAAGCATGGTTATTGAGGGGGCTTTTCCTTTTTTAAAGTTTCCCAAAGCTGTAACGTTACTAGAAAGAATATTATTTTTCATTTCTTATGTAAATATTACATATGTTGCAATCTGTTTTTGTGTCATCCATATTTTTATTTATTTATTTATTTTTGTATTTGAAAGGCATAAATCCACAAGTTTTGTGCTCGACAACTGCTCACTCCAGGGCAAAGACAAACTGTACTTGGAAAAGAGCAGGAAAAAAACAATTCAGGACAAAGCAAGCTAGTACTTAAGGATAATAGGACAATAGTTAGGGACAACAGTTATTCCTACAAGAAAATGGCTATCAGAACTCCCACCCCTTAATTACAGTAGCCGATTAATGTAAATATTGCTTCCTTTACTGTTGAAACACCTGGAGCTATGGATAGTGTATAATGAACTTAAGCAATTATCACTAACAGAAAATTTATATTCCTTATAAGCAGATGCTTGTTTCATATGGCACATGTTATTGTTAGTAAAAACTAAAAAGATTATTCATCATGGCAGAAGTGTAGAAACATCACCAGCACCCCACCCGCTCAGCTTTTCAAGTGAAGAGCAAAAAAAAAAGCACTTCACTGTAATAAGCTATAAGTAATCAGCTTATTACAGTTAGATTTATGCATCCCTCTCAGGAAAAATTAAAAAAAAAAAAACAGACATTCCTTCTACTGGTACATCAACAAGGTGGCCAAATGAATTGTACACCCCCCTCCCTCCATCCCTAGCAATTCAGGTCCCATTTCTGTAATCCTACCCCCAAGCCTCCTTATATTTTATTTAAGAATGCTTCTTCTTTTAAACTGTAGTAAATTGTTTGCTACAAATGTAGCGTACAGTTTCTATACTTTATACCCTGCTTCCATGGAGCTCTACAGCACTCAGGTTTTAGGTTAAAAAAAAAAAAAAAAACACACTAGCAAATTGTTTGCAAGCAACTGCTACAGTTTAGACCACAAATAGAGCTCTACAGTGCTCAAGTTTGACCATTTTTTAGAAGCCAGTATTACATTAAAAAGACGTTGGGATCTTTGTCCCTCTTGCCCTGCTATAGCTATGCTACTGCATCATGGCAATAATTTTTCTAAGTAATTCTTCACTATATCATTGTATTTTGCTGATAAATTGACTGAGAATAAGGATTCCTTCACTAGTTGGAATTTCTGAACATTTCCTAACACTTAGACTGCTTAGGTCTTGCTTCCAAATTGAGCATTTAAATAATTTCCATCCATAGCTAAAGTGACTACTGAAATCTTTAAACATTCTATAGAATTCTGCAGTAGCCTTAGCTATTAGGGCTATATCTTGCCAGCTTCCAAAGTTTCGGCACACCTACCACATATGCAAACTGTCCAGCAGCTTGAGCTGAGCTGACTAAAAGACAAGTTTGAAAGCCAAACCCTTCAGAGCCTTCCTGGCAACAGAGTAAGAGAGGCTGAGCCCTAAAAGGAGAGTGGTAGAAAGAACAAAAAATAAATAACCACACAGTGGCATAAACAACACACCAAAAAACAAGGGGAATGGATGGGATGGAGCTGCTACTGCAGCACTGATCATTGGAACATCTACTGTTATGGTACATGTACTTACACAAGTGCACTATGTTTATCATCTTTTTTACTGATGCAGTACCCTTGGCTATATGGGTAGATTATCCTAGCTTACAAAATTTAGGATATGGATGGAGAAGAGTCCAGGAGCCCCTAGAGAATAGTCCTAGCAAAGCCTGATCTAGACCAAGAAAAGAGATTAAGCTTATAGTGCTTTGTAAAAGTATGTATGTAGGACCAGGTCATTGCTTCCAGAATACTTCTAGAATTCAGTCCTTTCCAAAAAGCCATAAATGAAGCTAGGGCTATGATAGACTGGCTATTGACCCTGCCTGAAATAGTTTTGTTTTGGTGACAAAAGGTATTAACTTCAGACAACCATTAGGATATAGTCTACATTGGCACAGGTTGTCCCTTCTTACCATCACAAGATCTGAATTATTTAGTTCCATCAAAAAGTACCTGAGTTGTAAGTGGAAATCCAAGGTAAAGAGTATCCTTTCCTCCTCATTTTTAGGATCAGTGAAGAAGTTGGGGAAATAGATAGTTTGGCTTAAGGTAAACTTGGATACCACTTTAGGCAGAAAAGACAGATAGATTAGCTCTCAAAGAAACCCTGTCTCTGTGGAAAATGAAATAGAGTTGACTTACTATAAGAACTTCCAAATCAGATATTCTTCTTGCAGAGGTCAGAGCAATCAATAAAATCGATTTGCTTGTTAAAAAATTCAAGTCAGCCAGATCAGCTAGATCAGATAGAGTGTTAGCTTCCCTAGCACAAAATTAAGATCTCAAGAAGAAGCCACTGTTTTTCTTGGAGTACTCTTAAGTAAATCCCCTTCCAAAAACATTTTGCCTAGAGGATGCATTGAAACAGGAGGACCCATGGGCATACATGCTGAAGTGGACAATAAATGAACCTTGACAGAGTAGTAAAAAAGGCCATATGATATCAACTCACATAAATATTGTAAGAGTAGAAAACAGTTAACCCTGACTGCATGCTGGTTATGCTGTTGGCACCAACCAAAAATCCCTTTCCATTTGCTAATGTATGATTTTCTAGTAGCAGGCTTTCTTTCCTCCATTTATACCTGCTGCACATCCTCAGTAAACAGGTGACTAAATGAAATTAAGACCCTATCATCCAGGCAGTAAGTTGAAGTTGAATGCAGTTAGGGTGTATCAAATACCGCTGAGCTTGTGTGAGTATAGCTATTCTGTGATGTAGCTTGTGGTAATTGCCCCTGGACATTTCTAAAGGAAAGGAAAGGATAAACAAACAAATAAGGCTTCTTGCGCAGTCCTCCAAAGCTAACTATGAATCCAAATTAGCTTCTTTGACTAAGGACAACCATAAGGCATTCTTTTTTTTTTTTTTTTTTTTTTTGATTTAGTGATCTGCAACCTAAAAGGAAAGGCCCAGATTTGTGCTGAACTGGTAGTTAATGATACCACATATACAGAGCCTATGGACATTGCTAACCTGTTAGCTGACAGGTTCTGTGAAATCTTCACTCTCCTGTCCCTGCCACACTTACCCCAAGATATTCCTACCACCTGTTCACAACCTTGCATCTCTAAAGAGCCATCTCTAAGGTCAAAAACGCAGCATCCATGGGACCTGATAACATCCCAGGCTGTGTCCTATGTGGGCTTAAACAAGAATTAGCAACACCATTGGTTACTCTTTTCAATCATAGTCTAAGCACTGGCTTTATCCCAGATGAATGGAAAAAGGCCACTGTTATCCCTTTGCACAAAGGTGGTATTTCTACTGACCCTGTGAACTATAGATCTATTAGCCTGACTAGACTTATCTGCAAGGCCATGGAGAGAATCATCATGGACCATATCAACAAAGATATTGGTAACCTCCAAACATTTGACCTTACTCAATTTGGATATGTCAAAAGGAGGTCTTGCCTGTTAAATCTGGTGGATGTTTTTGAGACAGTCACCAAGGCTCTTGATGAGAAGAAATCTATGCATACAGCCTACCTACACTAAGCCAAGGCTTTTGACACTATCCCCCACTTAGGCATAATTGACAAACTCACCCAGCTATATATCAACCCGTATATCATTAAATGGGTCACAAACTGTCTAACTGATAGAATCCATATAGTCAAAATAGGGAAATCCACGTCCAACAGCAGACCTGTAACCAGTGGCGTTACACAGGGATCAGTCCTGGGACTTCTACTGTTTGGAATCTATTTCTCTGAAGTACAAGCTAAAACTAAAGGTCTGTGGCTGACAAACTTTGCTGATGACTCCAAACTGGGAATAGTCATAGACTCTTCAAATTATGTCAACATCCTACAAGAGGGTCTTACACAAACAAATGACTGATGCCAAAGTCATGGCCTTAAACTTAATGCAAAAAAATGTATTATGGTAAGAGGGATGTTCCTGCTAACTGGCACATCAGTAACAACACCCTAGGTACACACTCAGTGGGGGGAGACCTGGGCATCCAAGTTGACAGCAATCTTACCTTTGATTACCATGTCTCCACAGTGGTAAGAAGGGCATTCTATATTGCTCATCTCATAAGTAAGGGCATTGCCTCTAGAAAAAAAGAAGTTCTAACCTCCCTGTACTCTTCCCTCATCAGGCCAATAACTGAGTACAACACCCCTTTTGGTATGTACCTTTCCAAGCACCTGCAGCAATTAGAGAGACCACAAAGGTTCCTCACAAGGAAAATTCAAGGTCTTCAGCATGTCCTGTGAGGATTGTCTGAAATCACTGTTACTTTATTCTGTTTCATACAGACTACTCAGAGACAATCTCTATCTTGCATATAAGGTAATATTTGACCCTGCTTTATTGGAAATGCTGGATATCCATAAGTCAAATGGTACACGAGTTACTCACTCTAATGGCCTTAACCTTGTATGTGACATTAATAGAACCTGCTGGAGGGACAGCTTTGTCTCCCAGAGGTTACCACACCATTGGAACAGACTCTCACTTCATGTAAAGCAGAGCACTTCAGTGGCCCTCTTCAAATGCAATCTGGACAATTAGATGGGTAATCGTAAATTCACCCCAGTGGTTCCACCTATGTCCCTCTTGGACAGGGGTGATAGGTGTCTTATTGTGGAAATAAGGATAAAACTTTGCTAGGCTTGTAAGGGCCCTAAGGTCATTAGCTTAGTAACCTCCTATGATCCTATGTCACCTGGGTCAGAAAGGGAGTCACCACAATGATTTTGGAGAATTCCTTCTGATTTTTCAGAAGTACCCTGGATATCAGTAAAAAAGGTAGAAAAGCATACAGTAACATTCCTGTCCAAGAAAAAGAAAAGGCATCTGTCTTCCTGGTCTTCTTGCATGGAGTCTTGGAGCAGAATCTTGCCAGCTGATTATTTAGACAGATGCCAAATGAGTCTACTAGAGGCACTCAACACGGATGGATCAAATCTTGGATGATCTCCTGATCTAGTCTGCATGAGTGTGGGTCTGGTCTTTCCTGTTTGGCTTGTCTGCCTCACAGTATTGCTCTAATGCAATGAAGAATACCTGTAAAAGGAGTCCATGTTGTGAAGCTGTATCCCAAGTTAATATGGCTAGTTTGCAAAGGGGGTACAACCTGGTCACCCCCTGCTTGAAGATGTACCATATCACAGTGGTATTGCCTGAAACAACCTGAAGATGTCCTTGGAACCAAAGATGATTTAGAGAGATGAGTGCCTTCATCAGAGAAAGCATATCTTTTTATGTATGTACTTGCATCTGTCCTAGGTGTTGCACACACCTTGCACTATAATCCCTGCTGAAACTGCTCCCCAGGCAAGGTCAGAGGTATCTGTGGTAACTAACTTCTTTGGAAGCGGGAATGAGAAGGGGATACCTGAATTTTGGGATCATTGCTGTCTCCACCAAGTAACTTCTCTACTGACAAACCTCAACACTGGCATTTGAAAAGGCAAAGGTGTTGATACTGGGATCAAAGAGACTTCAGATACCATTGTACCTTCTCATGTGGTGTCTTGCCAGGTTTATCATGAGAATCATAGATGACATGAGACCTAAAATCCTGAGGTATTCCCTAACAGTGACAAAAGTCTGAAAAGAAAACCTTAGAAACAGATCTAGATATAGATCTATTTTCTTCCAGTGGAAGAAAAGCTCTTTTAACTGAGGCACCCAGCTGACATCCTATGAACATGATCCTGTGTGAATACGTTGAAAAGGACTTATGAATGTTTTCTTTGAATCCCAGCTTTTGTAAGAGATATCTCACCCAAGTGAGAGATTCATGACACTTTGAAAAAGACTCTGTAATGATAAGCAAGTCATCTAAATATGGAGAAGAGAAAAGAAAAAGGATTCCCTGTAACCTGCAACAAGCCATAGCTGGAACTAGACACTTTGTGAACACCCTTGGTGCAGTGGATATTCCAAAAGGTAAGACAGAGAACTGATAATGTAATCCAGACAAAGTCACTTAAGAAAAGCCTAGAAAGAAATGTGATGACAAGCACCTTTTAAACGTAGTATTACCAAGAAACACGAATGAGGAAGAATAGGTAACAGATTGTGAAGTGACATCATTTTGAAGTTAGGCACTATTGCAGACAGGTCTATAAAGGAAAGATTTAGAACTGGACACCAAACATCATTGCTCTTTGTCACTAAAAACATTGTTGAATAAAATCGTTCACCCATTGAGAAGGACAAACTGGTTCTATCACTCCCTGCAACAGCATATAATGAATAGCAGGTAGAAATAAAAGTTGCAGGTCTGGTGAATGATGAATAACCCCAATCAAGAAGGAATATCTTCTCACTGCCATCTATATCTTTGATGAATGATCTTCAGAACCATTTGTCTAAAACTATCTGTTGCCAAAGAGAAAAGTGGAGATTCAGACTTTCTGGCAGGGAATAGATACTGCCAAGGTGGGAGAAGGGAATAAGGTCCCATAAAAAATAAATTGACTAGTTGGACTGCTCTTGGTTTTGTGATTCCTGAATTCTTTTTGTACACCCTTGCCATTTTATCAAAACTGGATGAGGGGTTAGATAATCCCTAGCAAAATTTGAAACAGGAGGGTACAAAATTTAACCCTCTCATTCCACTTTTTGATCACCTCTATAGCAAAGGAACCAAACAGTGAAGCACTATCCAAAGGAGAAAATAAAATCTCATTATTCACATCCCCTTAAGATGTACTGGGGAAAGCAGCCAGGCAAAGATCCTCAGAACAGTACCAGGGGCCATAGCCCTGGAAGAATTAACAGCTGAGTCAAACACACACTATAAACAGAGAGAAGTGACTAGTACAATGCAAGAAACTAAATAGTTTAAAGCAGATATTTTCTTCACAAGATGAAACTGCAGACATAACATTCCTCATACTTTCTCATTTAGTCAGAATGAACTTTATCATATGAGCCTGATAATTCAAAATTCTGAAAATCAAAGTTGCAGAAGCATATACTATTTTAATCAAGCCGATCCATAATACTCCCATTTTTATAAGAAAGAATAGGATTGAAATTAAGTAAATTTTTAGCAGCTATAGGATTAACTAAAGCTACAGTTGCTGACACAGATTTGAGAAGAGTATATAAAAAATTAAAAGACTGAGGAACTCCATAAATCCTAACAATCTTTTTAGGGGGAGGTGACTGACTATTGGGAAAATTGCAGGCAGTAACACACGTATCCTCCCAAGCTGACAGAATTGGAGGAAATAGTGAAGGTCAAAGAAATTCCCTCTAAAACAGCTCATACAATTTTTCAAGGGACTGAGAAACCTCAGTTTACTCCCATTGAAAACACTGACATATTCTGGAAAAAAAAGTTTCAAAAAGGGAGGCACCCCAAAGGAAGAATCAGAAATTGAGCTCCCATCTGAGTCTAAATCAGAAAACCGAGAAGAAAACCTAGTTGTCCCATCATCTTCCTGCCCAGATTCAGAATCTTGAATCTCTTCAGGAAAATGAGTATCCTTCTTTCCTCATAGGTTCATAGGTAGGTACTAGGCTATTGGACCTAGGGCCTATATAAGCCTAGCCAAAAAGGTACCCTGGCTTTCATCACCCAAGAGAATTATTTTCCTGTGCCCCTGTCAAGCAGAGCCACAGAGGTGATCCCCAGGGTGAATTTCCTATTTCCCATTAAAATCATCAAGATTTTTCTTGAAGAGCGTTAATGAGGAGCTTTGTTTAATATAGATAGGTAGTTTGTTCCAGAGTATGGGAAGTCTCTGAGACAGTAATCTCTCCCTCCAGCATGTTCTGTTTATTGTGGTGACAAGGTTTAGGTCCCTAGAGTGTGTAGCTCAGAGGGATTGGGATTTCTTTAAGTGGAGCATGTCCAACAGCTCTGGGTTTGACATAGCTTTGTATGTTAGGCAGAGATCACCTCTGAGTAGGCGATATGCGACAGAGTAAAGCTGGAGTTTTTTTAAGATGGTCTGCGTAGGGCATCTGTTTGAGGCCAGTAATCCTCTTTGTGAGGTATTTCTGCGGCCTTTCCAGTTGTAGATGTCTTGTGAGGTACACACCAAAAGGGGCATTGTACTCTATAATGGGTCTAATGAGTGATGAGTAGAGGGGAACAATGACCTCTTTTTTCCTGGTTGAGAAACCTTTTGTGATGAGGTGCGCCACTAGAAGGATTTCCTGACTACTGTGGTGATGTGATTATCAAAGGAGAGACTAAAGTCCACTTGTGTCCCAAGGTTTCTTATCACACTTTCGGTGTTAAGTAGACTACCACCTATGTGGTAGCTCATGGGTACAGAGTTTTTACCAAAGGGGATGACAATGCATTTTTTAGCATTGAGCTTGAGGCCATGGCTTTGACACCAGGCATCTGTCTCAGTGAGGCCCTTTTGTAGGATGTCAACATTGTTAGGAGTTTCGATTATGGCTCCTAGTTTGCAGTCATCTGCAAACTTCGTTAGCCAAAGACCTTCTGCATTAGCCTGTACTTCAGAAAAGTATATACCAAACAGGAGAGGACCCAGGACTGAACCCCGTGGTACTCCACTTGTCACTGGTCTGAAATCGGATTTGAAGTCTGCTACTTTCACAGTGTGGATTCTGTCAGTGAGCCAGTTGGCAACCCATCCTGTGACATAGGGATTTATACCTAGTTTAGTGAGTTTATCTATAATTCCAGAGTGGGGGATGGTGTCAGAAGCCTTAGAAAGATAGATAGGATGTGTGAACCACCTTACCCTCATCTACGGCTTTGGTGACTGCTTCAAAGAAGTCTATCAGGTTTAGGAGACATGATCTGCCTTTTACAAACCCAAACTGGGTGGGGTTCCAGAGTTTGGAGATTATCAATGTCTTTGTTTATAAGTTCCATGATGATACGTTCCATGGCCTTGCAGACCAGGCTCATTAGGCTAATGGGGCGGTAGTTCCCAGGGTCCATGGTGGCTCCACCTTTGTGGAGTGGGATAACCATCGCTGTGCGTTATTCAGTGGGCACAAAGCCTGAGGTAAGGCTATGTTTGAACATGGTGCTTAGGTGGGGTGCCAGTTCATGCTGTAGTTCATGTAGAACCTGAACCTGAAAGCAATAAATAAGAAGAATGAAAAGTAAAAAAAAAACCCTGAGACAAACCAAATAAGCTTCTGCTATAAAGAAAATTTGAGGGACCAATAGTGTTATAAATGACAGCTGCAGTTTCCCCAGGGATGGACACAACATTCTTACAAAGCAAGAAAGCCTCCCTTGTTTCCTTTCCAAGGACCACCAGGAGAGTATCTCCCTTACACACTGAGAGGACCCCAACAACCACAGATGACATGGCTAATCCCCAGTCCATACTGGCTGTAGGTGCTACAACAGAGGGATCCAGGGGAAGAGATGAGTGGTTTAAAGAACAATAAATAGCCATGACACAGTCACCCATCTGTGGCTCAGGAAAAAGTGGTAGTCTGCTGTGGTGGCAAGGGCTGTTTGCTTAACTTTTTCTTTTTCTGGCTGGAAGAAGGATCAACCATGGGACTGATAGTCTGTTCTATGGTCAAGCCGAAGATGGTGCCTGTAACTCAGGGAAAACAAGCATCAATAGCTAGTAAAAAAAAAAAGTCTTTAAAAGTCACTTTCTTACAGAAAAACATAGTAAAATTCACTTTAAAATACTTTACCTAGTCATCAAAGTAAAATAAACACAATTTCTTCACAGAAAAAAATAGTTGCATTAAACAGTTTTAAACTAACAGAGCATATCCCTTTGAAAGTACAGTACAGCCTTGGGACGGTTCATTAAAACACAAACTCTTAGCTTTAAAATAACTTTCCTGAAGATGAAAGTATTAATAATAAACAAAAATTATTAAATGAAAGTTTTTCCCCAAAGGAACATTTTTGCCCAGCAAGGGAACAGTACAAGCCGATCAGCAATCCTAGAAAGCCTGAGAGGAGTGTACTCTTCGGCTCCAGTAAAGTTCTGAAGGGCTCACTGTTTAAACTTGTCTTTTGGTCAGCTCTACTCAAGCTGCTAGACAGTTTGGGGGCATGGAAGGTGCCCTGAAGGTTTGGAAGCTAGCTGGCTATTATATCTTTGGTAAGACATAACACGTAAGTTAAGGTTACTGTAGCAGTAATCAATATGATGAGCATAATAAGTTTCTGGAAGAAAGGCACTACATGGAGAAAATGCAGTCATAATGGAAGGTTCCATAAAGTAGTGACAGATGACTTACGGTTATTTCATTGATTAAATACTCCAAAATTACAAAGCTTTAGACTTGTGTTTTTTTTGTCTGAATGTGTTTTTAGTAAACATTATAAATGGATAAAGAGGCATACACCTACTGGTTTTGTAGTATACTATGATCTGGCAGGCAGCCTTTCTGCTGACTTACTTATATACATATGAAAACAACACAGTGATGTACCGCAGCTGACGTTTAGGCACATCTAGTATTCATTAGTAGGTTTCTGCTAAGCCCTGTCATAACCCTGCAGGTTTAATTCAAGGCTGGTTCTCCTGACAAGACGTGTCACTGGTCATTGTCAGCTTCCTAATTCCAGTATGTCAAATTTTCAGATATATACCTACTATGGTAATAATTGTGAAATGCAAACAATATTTAAAAGTTTGCCATCTCCATGGCATACAGGGCTGAATCTTTTACCATGACCGAGATGTCCTAGGCTTAATTAGCAGACCAAGCGCTAGTGGAGCAAGCCAAGGATGGATAAGAATGAGAGGCCGAGGTTTAATTCATTCAAATGTACTTATTTTATATACACTATTGCAAATAAACAAGATAAAAATAACATACAATGAAGTGCTATTAAAATCATCAGTGCATTATTGTAATCAGAAATACAACATGCAAATAAATTCAAAGTAAACAAAGCACAGGAAATAGGAACAAACACCTCAGTACATATAAATGTATCCTGTTGTTGAATTAAATGGCTGCATCTTGCAGAATAACTGTTAAATAGCAGCTTGTTCTGCCAGCAGCAGTAGAATTAAATCCTTTTATTTGTAGCCGTGCAAAAGGAAAATGAGACCATACCCAAACTAGACAATTAATTTATGGCAATCTGCATACTAAGGTAGAGTTAGATCCAAACTGGCTGAAAATGATACTGAGAACAGACAAGTAATTAAAAATATATGAAACTGTGTCCCAGCATTTTCTGTGGAATAAGTAAACAAGACTCTGCTTAAAGTTTCCACAAAAAAGTACTCCAAAGTGCTGTAGAACTCAGATAATTTCTGAACCAGCTCCATTGTGCCGACTCATGTAAACCCCAGTCTAAAAACTAAAATCTAATGGTGTCAAGCTTACAGGCATACATGATTCTAGTTCAAAACAGACATCACCGTCAATTTACATGATGCCTAGAAATCTGAGAAAAGACGGAAAAGAAGAACTGATCTCAAAAAGGCAAAACCTCTGAGAATACATAGACAACATTCTATCTGCAGGAAAAGACATTGCTGCAATATGAAAACCAAGCAGAGTTCCCATGTATCTAAAGTACTCTATTCCTGCCGAGGAGCAGTAAGCTTCAATAGATAAACACAAATATACTCGATATCCAAATGCACTTGACACCTGAAAAATATCCAATAATTATGTCATGGTAAACTAACCATAAAAGCAGAATATTAATAAATCCAAGGTTTGCTCCACATACAGCTATCTTCCACTATCTTCAGATGCATGTTTTCTCCTGACTTTATTGTGACAGCTATGTCATTTTTGGTGCTTTTTGCAATTCAGCTAAGAATTGCTTCTGGTTTGCTCTGCTGATAGTAGAGATGGGGCCAAGCCATTCCTAGGTCATAGAATGCTGTAGCACCTCGGAGAGTCTCATTTGTTATTGTCCAGTGTACCCATTTCATGTTTTTTTAGTTTTTCTCAGTGTAACGATAAATTGCCTGTGTTTGCAATGCACAGCACTTAGCACAGTAAGACTGCTATGTGCACAGTATGGACACAGGCACCTTCATCCCTACCTGTCATAATACCCCCTACCTCTCCCTAATCCTATTTGCTACTGTCAGTAGTGATGCAGACAAGTGCAGACAGCTGCTGTCAGTTGCACAATGAACTGCCATGTATACCAGGCATTCTCCCAGAATCCTCTAGCAACCCACAGCTGTTGTACATTGCCTGAAGTAGCCCATATCTTCTCTGTGCAGCCCAAAGCAGGCCACAGTTGTTCCACATAACTCATACTCTACATTTGTTTAACAACACTGCATTGTCCATTGTCGCATTTGCAACTTAATATAAATTACTTCATTTACTTTATTTAGTCAAGCAAACCTAATTTATTTTCTTTAGTTCATATAAAAACAAGCTCTGGAATCATACCCACTAAGCATTGTTTAACTCATGCAATTTAGGGTTCCTATCATAACAACGAAACAGCTGAAGATCGAATGGCCTAAAACATGAAAATGCTGTTCATCGATGTGTTTTTTTGTGAGATCACGGTGCAGTGAAGATCAGAAAATTTGCCCTTTCCTCACTGTAGTGCAATCTTGGAGTTGGTATATGTAATTAGCGGGGGGGTGGGTGGGAGGTGCAGCCCCCCACAAAAGCAACTTCGAGGTACGGCATGTTCGACTTTTAGGCTGTTCGACGTTTGGTCTTTTCGATGTTATAATATAGACCCTGTAATTTATATAATACTTTAATGTAAACTCTCCATAAGGAAATCTGCATAGCTACAGCCCCCTGACTTTTAACTCATTAACTATGTTATTACTTACATATAGTACTCAGTGTAATCCTAATCAATTCTCAAAATCTTCATAGAATGATGGAAGGGTAGCCTGCTTGTTTACTTTCTGCTTCCAGCTTCATAGTCTAGTAACTGATTTATGCTGACATCAATGAACTCTTGCTCAAAGTATGAAATTCTCTTTGTGAGACATGAAAATAATTCTCCAGTGTGGAGGCCTTATTCTCACAAAAAAAATAAATAAATAAAACACAGAAGGTGAGCAACACACATGATCACCACACCCAACCTCAGCACTGTCTCACAAGAAAATGTGTTTCACTGAGGCTAAAAACAAAAATCATCATCAAAGCTGCCGAGATCCAGAAAGAGTAGGTCTCATTGACAACAAAGTACCACATTAGCTTCAGCCACATGTTCAACTAACAGTCATCAAGATTTAAATTGCCTTGTTTCCACTGAATGAGACATTGTTCGAATAAAAATGTTTTACTGATCAAGTGACGCTGTAGTCTGACACTTTGATTGTTCTCTAATTAGGCCCAACAAAGACAGGGTATTAGGGAATTGCCCTTCGGGGTCCAGGATTTCTGACGACTCAGAGGACCTTAAGGCCCTTTCTCCTAACAGATATGTTTACAAAATGATGGTGCTGTACATGGGGTTGACTGATTTGGGATGGCAATCCCCGATGGTATGCAAAGATATATGTCAACACTGTCTGTGCATAACATAAATGCCAGAAAGACTTTGCCCTAAGTAGAATCCTTCCTTCTCCACAAATGTTGCCTAGGTGCAAAGAAAGTATGATTTGCTTAGACAATTGGCTATATAGTTGGTGTTGTTCCAGGGGGATCCAGTATGCAACAGCATGGGCTAAGGTACTCGACAGTCCAGGTTGCTTGCAAAGGATGGTTTGCACCTTTCCTTCCTAGGCTTCCACATACTGGCTAGAGTCTTTGCTCACCTCACAGCACCTTCTTTATGTAGAGTCTACCTAATGGACATCCCATTGAAACTAACAGATCAAATTACATGCTCAATACCAGAAGTCTCAAAAACAAACTTTGGGGTACCTCATTTACAATTGAAGACAGAAGGTTACAATTAATAATTAACTGAAAACATTTAATATCTCATAAGCAGTGATATATGTGGTCAGCATCCAGTGCAGTTATGTAAGCTATCATCAGTACACTTTTTACATCCTTTTTTTTTTTTTTAGGTTGGGGGGGCTATGACGTGTTGATATTATTCTCTTTTGTTATGTAGAGGTGCAGAGACAGAAATTCTTACTTATATGAAAGAGAGAGGGAGAGAAAGGAAGCAAAAGATGTAAGATGAGTGTGACGGCAATGCAGGAAGCCTGACCACCCACCTGGTTTCCGCAGGAGTATACATGTGATGGTAACAAATGTAAAACAGAACATGAGAAATGGAGTATTTCATAAAAAGCAACTGCTTTTCCTTATAGCAACAAAGTAGAAAAGTCAAAACCTCATAACTGTGCTGTGTGGAAAGCAAGAGGGAAGAGGGACACTCAGCAAATGCTGGAATGTAACCATACCTTTTATTTTTCTCTAACAAAAATACAAAAGATATAATGAAGAGTTGAACATTACGCAGTGAGATGGACAGAGGAGGTTTTCATAGCACAGTCCATGACACATTATTGACTGTGGAAGTAAAGACATAAACATAGTTATATAATGTTTCTGTGGCACACAACAAATGACTGAAAGCAGTATCATACTAAACTTGTATTTGGTCTGGCATGGATTATTCTTAAGTACAAATCACTGGCTTGCGTTCCCTTCTAATATTGTTGTTCCTGACCCACTGAAATACATTTCCTGACTAATTCTCATGCAGTACACACATGCACACGCACACACACACACACACACACACACACACACACACACACACACACACACAGACACACACACACACACACACACACACACACACACACACACACACAGACACACACCTGATTTCTATACCCACACATACACAGGCAAACTGATTTGTAAGATATTTATGTAAAATTTTTAGAATAACATAAATATCAAATCTTGGGTGGTATTTATAGTTGCTGTTGTATACCCCTCACTATACTTGCCAGGTGGACTTCACAGAGACAAAATGAAGTCACTTTGGGGATCTGTCACACTTCTGTCTAGAAGATACTTAAGCAGTTTCTCAACATAATTTTGGCACATGTGGATTAGTAGATCTATTTTCCAGGGTCATCTCAGGAATGAGTCCATATCATGAATACCTTCTATAACATGGCATACTTTCTTGATGTGCTTGGTGAGATAGAGAGCAAACATGTTGCCATTAGGACCCTATCTGAACCATGGGGGAGGTGAAGTACTGGGATAGTAAGGACTGCAATTCCATCAGTTGCTAGATACTGTGCATTTTGGTGCATTGCCAGCATGATGGCCCATCATCATTGCAGTGCCCATGAGTCCCATACTTTGCACACAAGTGACAGTGCAGATCCTTATATCATTTTCCTCTAAGTGACAACAGCAACAGTAGTCAGTTGACGGCCATGCATGGTAGGCTCATGCTTGGAATGTGGCCAAAACAAGAGGCATTAGGGCAATAGCATTCATTTAGTGGAAGTGAAAAAAATCACAGAGATAATATTTGATGCATGAAGTGTTGTTACTTGTGGCTATGCCGAGTAATGCATGATCAACTTATGCTGTACTTCAAACATTTTCTATTTTTCAGCAAAAAATTGTCTTTTAGAACTTTTGGCTTGTCATCATTAGTACAGTGTTGACACAAATGTAGTTATACTGGCAGGGTTTGACTCTGTGTGTAGTAGCTGGTGTTCTGAAATATGGTTAGTGATATTCTGATAGTTTTCACTGCATTGTCCAGAATAGACTTCGATAACCATTAATGTGCTCAAACAAGTTGCATTAGAAAACATTTCTTTCTCTCTCTCTCTTTTCTCGTACTGATGTTCAAATTGTATGTTAAATTTGGAAAGTGTGATACACAATGTCCCCTAAGTACAGGGTCAGTGTTACACAAGGGCAAAGTGGGGCACATACCTCACCCATGAATCTGTGAACCACTCTGAATGTCCCAGTCCCTAGAATACTAAAAAAGTGTCTCTCTCTCTCTCTCTTACTCTCTCTTTTTTCCTGCTCAGCTGATTATTCTTGGTCTTTCTTTTTTTTTGGAGAACTCAGAAAGCAGCACGTGTGTGTGTGTGTGTGTGTGTGTGTGTGTGTGTGTGTGTGTGTGTGTGTGTGTGTGTGTGTGTGTGTGTGTGTGTGTGTGTGTGCATGTGAGTGTGTGCATGTGTGTGCATGTTCACATGTGATCTTTTCCTACCTGAAGACTCAAGGCATCCAAGTGAAAACAAGACATTATAATTCAGATTCATAGTTGCCACTCGGAAAAAAATATTCTTAACTAGAACAACACTGTTTGGTCGAGTGAGTTGCTCAGTGTCATACATTAGGCAAGCAGAAGTAGAAAGAATCAAACTCTGTACCCTTAACTACAGAGGACAGTTCATTAAGAAGATGGAGCTTAAATCTTCCACATCAATTGCCATTTGCATCATTTTTTGGTAAATCACTTAGTAGTAAAATCAGTCAGTGTCAGTTATTAGAGCTTCATAGTTCTCATTGTTCAGAAAATGCATGTCCATGCAACACTTGTTGTTGCTCTGTTCATTATTTTAAGTGAATTAGTGTTGTCTGGTATTTTCATTTCTGAGCTGTTAACGAACTACTTCTTGTAGTTAAAAGTACTGGGTATGAATCCTCCCCACCTCCATTTGCCATTTGTGATTAAGCCTCTCAGACGGTATTACTGTGTGAACTCTGAAAAGGGACACTGTTTTCGATGTGAGAGTGTTTTGTTTTGTTCATCAAATGTCTGTCAGTGTTTTTGCTGTAACTATTTCTAATAAAAGCTTTTTTTAATCCAAATCTCTATGATTATTGTAAAATTAAATAACAAAATCATATGCACACTGACAAGTTTAAACTGTGTTTTGTTGTAATTGGAGAGAAACACAGCAAATTAATGGGATATTTGTATAGCTGGGGGAAGGGGCTGGGAACTGGTCCATTTTCCACCTAGGGCTCAGTTTTGCAATCTACTGGCTCTGTTCTAATTGCTTAGAAACTACAGCTGAGTATTTTGCCTCATACTTACATCCTATATTTTTGTTTTTGTTGTCTTGTAATCCAGTAAAGAGGTAACCCAGGAACACTGTCAATTTAAGTGGTTTATTCAGAATCACATAGTAGGCAAACAGAGAAGGAAAGAATCGAATGTTATTCTTGCTTGGTTTGCCCGCTTGGGACCCTGGAATTTTGCAGTGTGAGAGTTTTCTCCTGAGAATTTCCAATTTTTGAAGAACCAGGTACTGTATGTGGTAGAATACCATCCCAGCATTTGTATTATAACTGATCTATAATATTTTCCCGCTAAGAAATAATGTAAAAGGAAAATATTATGCTAGACTAAGTGCCTTTCTGATTAGCAATGGGAGACTGGGCATCTAAAGGACATTTCTATAAGTATAAAGTAAACTTTTAGCCATGCTGTGAGCTCCCTTTCAAGTTAGTAAATGTTCATTTTTCCCATATGTTCCATTTTATGTGTGGTAGTATAGTGTTGCATATTTTGAAGATGGAAAGTTGACAATGAATGCAGGTTCCTTAGTTCTTTCGTTTGCCAGTCGTGTGGAAACTGTAGTAATGCCAAACCATGATAAACTGTTGGAAAATGAGAAAACCTCAGCATAAATGAACTGGCACCTCACCTAAGTGTCATGTTTAATCACAGCCTCACTTCAGGCTTCGTTCCCACTGAGTAGCACACAGCTACAATTAACCCACCCCATAAGGGGGGATCCAACTTGGATCCCAGGAACTACCGCCCCATCATTCTTATGAGCCTGATCTGCAAGGCCATGGAACATATTATCACGGAACTTATAAACAAAGACACTGGCAACCTTCAAACACTAGACCCCATGCAGTTTGGGTTCAAGAAGGGCCAATCTTCTTTTCCTGAACCTGATTGACTTCTTTGAATCAGTCTCCAGAGCTGTGGACAAGGGTAAGGTGGTCCACACAGCCTTTATGGACATCACCAAGGCCTTTGACACCATCCCCCATTCTGAAATCATAGATAAACTTACTAAGCTGGGCATTAATCCCTACATCACTCAATGGGTTGCCAACTGGCTTACTGACAGAACCCACATTGTAAAAGTAACTCCAAATCCAGCTCCATACAAGTGACAAGTGCAGTACCTCAGGGTTCAGTCCTGGGACTGCTCTTGTTTTGCATCTACTTCACTGAAGTGCAGGCCAACAATAAGGGACTCTGGCTAACAAAGTTTGCAAATTACTGCAAACTGGGAGCCATTATTGAATCCCCAAATGATGTGGATGTGAAGACTGGTTGAGATGGGTGAAGGCTGCCAGCCTAGCCAGATAGAATTCTATCATTTGTAAATATGAATGTTGAACTTAAAACAATGTGGCAACATTGCCATCTGCTGTAAAGAAAACTAAGTCAAGCATTTCTTGTTGGTCCTTTGAAATTTTAATTATTTCATCACTGTCTTTGATGTTTTACAAGTCGGCTGCAGTCCTGCCTATTGTTTTAAGGCTAAGGTTAATGATCAGAATTTACATGTGGAATGTCCTTTATTGCTCTAAGTGTAAAATGATGTAAATGCAGTTTCTGTCAGCCTGGTAACTCCAGGAAATGTAAAAAGATGATGTAATATTTTAGCAGAACTGCAGTTTCAATTTAAACAGTGAGAACCAGAGATTATTAAGCATTTTGCCTTGACTATCCAACTCACAGCACTCTGTCTTGCTCTATAAATAAGTTATTTTAGAAATGTGATTTCTTGTAGCAATAGCTAGGAATTGGGAAGTTTAGACTAAGTGGTTTTCTGTGATGTCAAATCTGTACTACTGATTTATTTTAAGTATTTCTGTATAATCTTTGAACTCTCTTGACTAGCACTGACTGTGTAACAGAAAGTATTGTCTTGTGGTTTTAATTATTTATTATTAATTTTTTTAAAACCTTTTAACTGTGGCTGGTTTGTATAGAGATAATTTAAGCTCTTTAGAGTACTTGTATGCCTTTGGTAAAATTGTACTAAGCCACTTCTATAGCTTTAGACCTGGGCTATACTACCAATTGGATAATATTGCACAGTAATAATTGGACACCCTTTTAAGGGCCTTTGAATAGCTTATAGATTCATTGGTTCATAGGTAGGTACTGCCCAAAGGCATTTATAAGCCTAAATGGAATGTGTTGGCTTTTGCTGCCCGCTTAGATTAGTTCCCTGTGCCTCTGTCCAGCAGAGCCATTGAAGTGATCCCTGGGGTAAACTTTCTGTTTCCCATCTATTCGTCAAGGTTTCTCTTGAAGAGGATTAATGAGGAGCTCTGCCTAATGTAGATTGGAATCTTGCCCCAGAGCATGGAAAGTCTCTGGGACAGGAATCTATCCTCCAGCATGTCCTATTTATTGTGATGAGGTTTAGATCCCTGGAGCATGTGGCTCGAGGGGATATGGTTTTCTTTAGGTGGAGCATGTCCATCAATTCTGTGTTGGACATGGCCTTGAATGCCAGGCAGAGATCACCTCTGAGGAGGCAGTATGCAACCGAGTTTCTTCAGTCAAGCTGCATAAGGCATCTGCTTGAGGCCAGTGATCCTCTTGGTGAAGTACTTCTGTAGTCTTTCCAGTTGTTGCAGGTGTCTTGTAAGGTACATCCCAAATGGGGCAGTGTACTCTATGATGGGTCTGATGAATGATGCAAACCCTTTTGTGATTAGGTGGGCCACATAGAAGGATTTTCTAACCACTTTGGCAATCTGATTATCAAAGGAGAGGTTACTATCTACTTGGGTCCCTAGATCCCTTATTACGTCTTCCATATTTAGGGGGTACCACCTATATGGTAGTTTGTGGGTACTTTGTTTTTTCCAAAGGGGATGACTATGCACTTTTTGGCATTTAGCTTGAGGCCATAGTTTTGACACCAGGTTTTTGTCTCAGTGAGATCCTTTTGGAGGATGTCTGTGTCAGCCGAAGAGTCAATTATAGCCCCTAGTTTGCAGTCATCTTCGAACTTGGTCAGCCATAGTCCTCCTGTGCTTGCCTGTACCTCTGAGAAGTATATGCCAAACAGGAGGGGTTCTAGGACTGAGCCCTGGGGAATGCCACTTGTAACCGGTTTAGAGTCAGACCTAGCTCCCGCAACTCTTAACATGTGGGTTCTGTCTGTCAGCCAGTTGTCGACCCATCTTGTGATGTAGGGGTTTAAGTTCAGGCTGGTGAGCTTGTCTATAATACCTGAGTGGGGAATAGTGTTGAAGGCCTTTGCGAGGTCTAGGTAGGCTGTGTGGACCACCTTTCCCTTGTCTATAGCCTTGGTAACTGTCTCAAACAAGTTCACCAGGTTTAAGAGGCATGATCTGCCCTTAACAAAGCCGAACTGGGTAGGGTCCAGTGTTTGGAGGTTTCCAATGTCTCTGTTAATGAGATCCATGATGATGTGCTTTATAGCTTTACAGACCAAGCTAGTCAGACTTATAGGGTGATAGTTCCCGGGGTCCATTGTTTCTCCATCTTTGTGGAGCGGAATAACCATTGCTGTGCACCACTCTGTGGGCACGTAGCCTGTGGAGAGGCTGAGTTTAAACAGTGTGTTTAGGTGAGAGGTTAGTTCATCTTTGAGCTTGTGAAGGACGCAGTCTGGGAAACTCTCTGTTCCCATTGATGCTGTGTTTTTGGCTTTGGAGAGGGCTGTTTTAACCCGAGTGTCTGTGATTTCAGGGGCATTACATTCTTCTGGTATAGTTATGGGCCCATTTGGGGGTGAGACGGGGGTGAAGTTTGCACTGAACCTGTCAGTCAGGATGTTGGCTATATCAGTCAGTTCAGTGTGTTTTGTGCCTTTCTGCACTAACTCTGAGCAGATCTGAGAATTGCCACTTAGATTCTTGACATAGCTAAAGAATGCCTTGTGGTTATCTTTGGAGTCCATGGCAATTTTTCTTTCGAAGCTAGCCTTGGATGATTTTATGAGGGAACATAGTTTCTTGCTGATACTGATCAGGGATGTCTTCCCTTCTTGCGATTTTACTCTTTTCTGTACTAGTTTCCTCCTTCTATTGTATAGCTTGTTTATTGCAGGGGTCCACTAGACTGGTTTCCTTTTCTTGGAGGAGTAAGTCTTGTTTTTGTTTGGGATAGCACGATCGATGCATTCTTGTAGGTGTCTGTAGAGTGCATTAGTAAAGGATTTTGCAGCTTTGACAGCATTATCCTTTAGCATGGGGGCTTTAAAACTTCCCACCTCGGTCTTAAGTAATGTGAAGTTTGCTTTTGAAAAGTTTTTCACGGTGGTTTATTTGACAGGGGTGGTGGCAGAATGTGGATATCCATAGTGATTAGTTTATGGTCAGATGTAACCATCCAGGGGTTGACCTCCAGTGTGGAACACCGGTCACCTATGTTGGTGATGACCAGGTCCAATATGTTGTCACCTCTGGTGGGGGTGTTGACTAGTTGATCCAGGGCATTTGAGTTTATAAATTCTAGGAAATGTTGGGCAAGGGAGTTTGTACTTGAGTAGTTCTCCCAGTTAATGTTTGGGTAATTGAAATCACCCAATATCAGCTGATAAATATTAGCTGGGTGGTGGCAGTAATTACTACCATATAGTTTGGGTAAAAGGAGCACAGCTGGAGAACCTGTGCCAGCCTTCCCCAGAATTGTCTGTGTGGTTGTGTAAACACTTATCTCAAAGTGTGTGTGTGTCAGCTACTTGGTCAGGGACACGAAGCACTGGATGGACAGAGAGGGTGCTGGAGATTTTAGCTTGCCCAGCCAGGCTGAGATCTAGACCATATAGCTGTGCCAGTGAGGAGTCTTATTGGGGACCTGGGGAGCAAGGGAGTGACCAGCCCTGGACTGACTGTGATCTCTCTTAAGGGAAATTGCACTTTACTGTGTGTATTTGTTATCCATTCCTCTCATATGAGATCCCCTCTCTGGTGTTAGTGGTGAGGATTGAGGCTCCTTGATTGCTGGGCCAGGGCACGGGTGTCACATATTAATTGTTGGCAGTGGTTGGGATATCCTTGCATTAGTGTTTGGCAGTGGTGGGATATCCACATCACATATTAATTAGTTGGTAAATAATAATTGGCTTGTAGTGGTGTGGGTAGAGTGAATCCTGTAGCTTGTGTACAGTGAGCTTTCAAGGGGTTTTGTACTCTAAAACAGCCACGCAGTGACTACTCAGAGTTCAGATCACAATTGTTCTATTTCATTTGTCAGCTTAGTTAGTCAGGGTGAGCAGGCAGCATGTCAGCAGAGGAGTATGGAAATCTGACAAGGAGCCAGCTGGCGGAGATGTGCATGGCTAGGGTCTGGTGCATGGAAACCTGACTAAGGCAGACCTGATCGCAGCCTTGGTTACAGCTGCATCAGAAAACAGCAACCAGGAGGACAATCAGACTGGCAGTGGAAATGTAATTCCCTTGGAGAATGGACAGCTCAACCTTTCTGCAGTGGACTTAAAAATCCAGCTGGAGCTAAAGAGAATTGAGTTGGAGGTCAGGCATGTAGAATTAGAAGCAAATGAGAGACTGCAGTGTTTGCAGGCTGAGGAGAAGGAGAAATTGTTACATCTGCAAGCTGAGGAACAAGAGAGGCAGAGGCAGCATGAGAAGGAGATGCTGACTCTTTGCCAGAGTCATGGAGGTAATGGGGAAGGGAGTAACTGGACCCCAGAAGCACAAAAGGTCAGCAATTTCTTCCACAGTTTAAATTATAGTTTCATTCATATGTTTGAAAGGGTATGTAAACAGTATGAAGTTGATCAATGGTTCTGTGTACAGTTCCTGACCTCCTTACTCCATGGTAAAGCTGTAACTGCATTAGCTAAAATGTCTGAAGTTGCATGTTTTGCTTATACTGCTGTTAAGAAATGTCTTTTAGTACTGTTTAAGCTAACACCTGAAATGTATAGGAAAATGTTTTGTGAGCATAGACACAAGGCAGATGAAAGTGTGTGTGTGAATATGTTGCTGAATTGAGGACTTATTTCCACAGGTGGGTGAGTGGATATCAGGTCACCACTTTTGAAGGGCTGGCAGACCTTTTGGTGAGGGAACAAGCCCTTAGCACTTTGCCTGAGGACATGAGGATCTGGTTAGCTGATAGACAATGTGCTACTTCAAGTGAGTTGGGGAAGAAGGGGGACCTATACTTGGCAAGCAAGGCAGCCCTGCACAGGAAGGGGACCCCCAGTACTGCTCATGGGTCTAAAGGAACCCATGGTGGGTGGCACAGACTGCCCCAACAGAATCTGCTAGTGGCAGGAGAAGCCACTAGTCCAGGTACATGTCCAGGAGCTAGGGTTAAATGTTTTGACTGCAACAAATGGGGCCATGTGGCATACATATGTCCATGGAGGCAAGGTGGGGAATCAAAGGTGAGGCAGCCAGTAAGCGGGAAAGACAAAATGCCAATAGTAGGTTGTCTTGAGACAACAGGGGTACTAAACTACCATCCTGAAGATGTCCTGAGAGGGAAGGATTTAGATGACGCAGTACCAAGTGCTTATGCAGTAACACGCTCTGAGGCTAGGAGACAAGGATGTGGGTCTGTTAGCCTGGGGGGGACCCAGACAGACTGTATACTTCCAGCCAGGACTGGTGAGGTGGTTACTTCAGGGAGTGAGCTACACTCTAGCAGTGAGACTGAAGGTGAGCCACAGCTGTTTGTGAGTACTGATGTTCCCTTAGACAGTGACTGCAAAAGTAGAGGTTAGTAGTAGTACCCAGCCTGACAGTGAGGTACCACTGTCAGAGGATGCCAGACTTCCTGTAGAAGGGGAGCTGGGAAGGGTTACAAGGAGAGAGTTGAGACAGGCTCAGCTCTCAGAACCTACATTGCAAGGCTTGAGACAGGTAGCTAGGGAGGCACCTGATTCTCAAGGGAAGTGGGAATCTGTATACTGGGACTAAGGGATGCTGTACAGAGAGTGGACCCCTGTGGGAGGGCTAGAAGGTGAGAGAGTACAGCAGTTGGTAGTGTCTAGAGCCTACCATCTGGTGCTTCTAGCCATAGCCCATGATATTCCCTTTGCAGGTCATATGGGCATAAAACGTACAAAGAGATGTATTATGCAAAACTTCTATTGGTCTGGAATTTCCAGAGATGTAACAGGGTACCGTAGAACCTATGAGCAGTGCCAAAAGGTAGGCAAGGCAGGAGACAATGTGAGAGCTCCTTTGATGCCTTTGCCTGTGATTGAGGAGTCATTTCAGAGGGTAGCTATAAATATTGTGGGTCCTCCGAGTACCCCAAGTTCCACAGAGAAAAAGTATATCCTATGGTAGTGGATTATGCCACACGATACCCTGGGGCATTGGCTTTGTCCTCCATTGTGGCAAAGAAGGTGTCAAATGCTTTGTTAGAGATTTTCAGCAGGGTAGGTTTTCCAAAAGAAATACTGACTGACAGAGGTGCTAATTTCATGTCAGACCTGCTGGCTTGTCTGTGAAAGTCCTGTGGGGTGAAGCACATGAAGGCCACCCCCTACCATCCCCAGACTAATGGTCTTGTGGAGAGGTTAAACTCTGCAATCAAGTCCACGCTACGGGCATTTGCAGATCAGTTTAAGAGGGAGTGGGACAAATATTTGCTACATCTGTTGTTTGCTTACAGAGAGGTTCCCCAGGAATCCACAGGTTTTTCACCCTTTGATTTGCTGTATGGGCATAGGGTGAGGGGACATACAGATTTAATTCAAGATGAGTGGGAAGGTGAGTGCAAGTCTCACAAAGAGTCTATTGTTGCATATGTCCTGAACCTCAGGACAAGGCTCAGGGAACTCATGGGCTTGGCCCAGGAGAACCTGGCAGAAGTCCAACAACAGAAAAAGGTGTGGTGTGACAGGAATGCTCAAGCTAGAGAGTATGCTGTAGGGCAGCAGGTAATGGTTCTCATTCCTGTCAGACATAACAAGCTGCAAGCAGCTTGGGAGGGTCCCTACAAGGGGGTAAGAAAGGTAAGTGATGTTAACTACAAGGTGGAACTGCTAGGCAGATGCCAGGGGCGCATATTGTACCATGTTAACATAATGCAACTTTACCATGATAGGGAGGCCTTTGTGCTGAGCATTTGCAGTGGATTGCATGAGAAGGATATGGGAGATCTGGGAGCTGATCTCCTCAGTGAGGCTCAGGCTGACACCTCAGTGGAAGGGGTAGCAATGTCCCAGCAGCTATCTCCTACCCAGGTTTGAGATATCCAAGCAGTGTTGCGGGAATTTGGGGACTTGTTCATTTGGAAACCAGGGTGCACCTACCTGGTGCAGCACCAAGTGAATACAGGACCCCAAAGGCCTATTTGGCAAGCCCCTAATAGGGTGCCTGAGAAAGTCAGACAGACCCTGAGGGAGAAGGTACAGGAGATGTTGGAACTAGGGTTGATTCAAGAGTCCAACAGTCCCTGGGCCTCCCCAGTGGTGCTGGTGTCTAAAAAGGATGGCAGCACCTTTTTCTGTGTGGACTACAGGAAATTAAATAGTCATACAGTCAGATGCTTACACCATGCCTAGGACAGATGAGGCCCTAGAGCAGCTGGATGGGCTAAGTATCTTACAACCATTGATCTTACCAAGGGTTACTGACAGGTGCCCTTGACTCCCAGTGCTAAAGAGAAGTCAACCTTTGTGACTCCTTTTGGCTTGTATGAGTTCATAAAGATGCCCTTTGGAATGAAGAATGCCCCAGCGACTTTCCAGAGGCTGGTAGATCATATCCTAGCAGGAACAGGAGGGTTTGCCCTTACTTACCTAGATGATATTGCCATCTACAGTCATTCCTGGCCAGACCACCTTCAGCATATCAGGGAGGTGCTGGGCAGACTACAGAGGGCAGGGTTTACCATTAAGCTGAGCAAACGTCAGGTGGGTATGGCAGAGGTCACCTACCTAGGACATAGAGTGGGGAGTGGTAAGATAAGGCCAGAACCTGCCAAAGTGGAAGCCATTCAGGCATGGCATGCACCTGTTACTAAAAAGCAGGTGAGGAAATTTTTAGGGACAGCAGGGTACTACAGAAAGTTTGTCCCCAGTTATAGTACCATATCTGCTCCCCTCACAGACCTGACAAGGAAGAACAGGCCAGATAAGGTAGTGTGGACCCCAGCATGTGAGCAGCCATTTCAGAAGCTTAAAGAAGCATTGGGAGGACCCCCCCTGTGTTAGCCAGTCCATATTACAGCAAATAATTTGTTGTGCAGGTGGATGCTTCAAACCATGGGGTGGGGGTTGTATTTAGCCAGATTTCTTCAGAGGGGGAAGAGCACCCAGTGGTTTTTCTCAGTCATAGGCTCCAACCCAATCAGATATAAGATTGACAATCCCAACCCAACCACCTATAGGACAATAAGGAGCAACAAAAATTTCGATCCTGATATCTTCCAAAGTGAATTTAGGGGATGTGACTGGTCAGCCCTAAAACACCTACCCCTGGATGAAGCAGTAAAATACTCAATACTAAACTCCCATGCACCACCACGTATAATCAAAACTAAGATCAAAACCACCCCATGGCTCTCTAAAGCAACAAAACAAAAAATCCTACTTATAAATCAAGTCTGGGGTAAGTAGCATACTACTAAAAGCCCTGTTGATCCATTAAACTTTAGACAACTAGGAAATGATACTAAAAAAGCCATTCTGTTGGACAAAAGAAACTTTTACTTTCACATCCAACAAACCCATCAAAACAAACCTCAAATGTTCTGGGCAGGCATTAATAAACTCTTACACCCAGGTCTCTCCATCACACCAACCCCATAATAACCCCAGAAAAATTACCAATACCTTTGACACGTTTTTTACCGAGACCATTCAATCTCTTGCCAATCAACTATCTCCTGATGGCACATCTCTGCCTACTTCTATATCTAGCTCACCCCCTCATTTCAGTTTCAACCTGTTCCAGCATCCCTTGTCTGTATTCTTATTCAAAAGCTAAAACCAACCACCCCCTCAGCTGATCTACTACCTGCAGAATATTTGCAAAAATCTGTTAAAGCTATATCCTATCCCATTTCCATCCTTATTAATAGAACCATAACCAAAGGAACCATCCCATCTATCTGGAAAATTTCTCATGTCATCCCCCTGCATAAAGGTGGGAACTCCAACGAATTATCAAACTATAGACCCATAGTTCTATTATCCCCTCTTGCAAAAATCATAGAGAAATGCATTCATAGACAACTGTTAGACCACCTAACCCATAACAACCTACTTGTTGACTGCCAACATGGTTTTAGGCCATCTCACAGTACCACCTCTGCCCTCTTATCCTTCTCTGACTGTATTAACAAAAATAGCAATAATAACATTCTTTGCTCAGCCCTCTTTATTGATCTCTCTAAAGCCTTCGACATGGTTAACCACCAGCTAATCATTAGCATACTCAAAAAACGTTCACTAGATACAATGGCTTTAAAATGGTTCAAATCTCACTTAAACAATAGACAGCAGGCAGTACCATGGGAGAACAACTTATCCACCCACCTCCCCATTGCCCTTGGTGTCCCTCAAGGCTCCATATTAGGCCCTCTTCTTTTTTCTATTTTTATTAATGACCTACATGCAGTAATACCACAAGCCAAGTGCATCAATATGCATATTATTCCACATTAATTTGCTCAGCCTCCTCTTCATCCGATCTTCAGACCCTAACCCAAAAGGTATTTAACTCAGTTGAAAAGTGGCTACTGCACCGTTGCCTTATCTTGAACCCCAAAAAAACAAAGCTCTTACTATTCACCCCCACCTGTAGGGCCTCCCCACTAAACTTTACTGTCATATCAAACAATGGCACTATCATATCTCCTGATTCCGCCACCAAACTTCTAGGGGTATTAATTAATAATAACCTTAACTTCGACCATCATATTAGCAGTACTATAAAAATAGTCAACAAAAAACTAGGCTCCCTTTATAGGATCAAACCTTTTCTGACTCCAGTAGCTAGAACTACTATAGCCTGTACCCACCTACTCTCAACTCTCCTCTATGCCTCCCCTATATATACTAATCTGTGCAAAAACAACCTTAATAAACTGACTATCTCCTATAACAAGATTTGCCACTGGCTCTGCTTTCAGAGCCCATCGTTGTCTTAATTTTGAACAACTAGGATGGTTAGAGTAGCCAAGCCTATTACTATTTAACCAATTAACAATTGCCTACAAAATCCTTGTATCAACCAACTAGTACTCCAATACTTAAGAACCTTATTTCCCACTACAATAACCTAAAGACACTTCACTCCTCAAATAAACTTTTAGTACAAGTAAGTAAAGCCAACAATATGGCTGGTGATTCTTTGTTCTCCAATGTTGTTGTGTCTTTCGGCTTTTTCTGGTTAGGGGTCGCCACAGTGAAACTCCGGTCTGCTAATGATTGGCAGTAGATTTTTACGTGCTGAGTTGCCAGCTCTGACGGACAACCTTCAACAAAGGTACGCCCATTCATGCATGTCTCCACACAGAAGACGCTCTAGCTAAGAATCGAACAGGATAATATCTTACTGTGAGATGACAATGCTACCACTGCACCACCACCGCAGTCATTCTTTACTGTAGATAAAGCCTGGAACTCACTCCCCAGTGACCTGACCTCATTTTCCTCAATAACAATATTTAAAAACAAACTGAAACTATATCTTAAAACACATTGGCTATGCCCTTGTGCTAATCCTGACTAACTTCCTCATTTATCATCCCATATCTACCTTTATATCCTATACTAACTAGTAAGAACCAGTTGCTTTTCAGTTAAACATATGGTGAGTGTCCTTCTATAGACTTAACAGAAGTCATTATCAGTATTGTCTTTATATCCTAATATGCTATTAATAATTAAACTCTAAGCTGTATTGTAAAGAAATGTAAAGAAATGCCAAAATCTATAACCCATTGGCAACTGTAAATAATGTCCTTAATATGAATTATTACTGTGTTTTTTATGGTTCTGTGGAGCTTTTCTCCCCAGGCCTCTACTAAAAATGGACATATATCCAGTTGGACTAGCCCGGTCAACAAATGTAAAATAAAATAAAATAAACCCAGGGAGGAATGCTACGCAACTGTAGAAAAGGGATGTCTAGCCATAGTGTAGTCACTGCAGAAACTTCAGTCTTATCTGTATGGAAGGAAATTTACTGTTATGACAGATCACAACCCCTTAACAAGGTTAAACAGAGCCAGCCAGCAAAATGCCAAGTTGCTAAGATGGAGCCTAGAATTGCAAGCATATGATATGTCAGTTCAGCACCACAGTGGGAGTAGCAATGCCAATGCAGATGTGCTCTCAAGACAGGGAATGGGGTGAGGTACACTCAGATAGACCTAACCCACTCAAGCAGCATTTCTCAAGGATCACTTGGAAAACTAGCTTGAGTTCTCTGGGGGGGGGGGGGGGTTGTGAAGACTGGTAGAGATGGGTGAAGGCTGCCAGCCTAGCCAGATAGAATTGTACATATAATTCTATCATTTGTAAATATGAATGTTGAACTTAAAACAATGTGGCAACATTGCCATCTGCTGTAAAGAAAGCTAAGCCTTTGAAATTCTTTGAAATTAAAATTATTTAATTACTGACTTTGATGTTTTACAAGTCAGCTCCAGTCCGGCTAGATGAAGACTTCCTGCCTATTGTTTTAAGGCTAAAGTTCATGACCAGAATTTACATATGGAATGTCCTTTATTGCTCTAAGTGTAGAAGAATTTAAATACAGTTTCTGTCAGCCTGGGAACTCCAGGAAGTGTAAAAAGATGATGTAATGTTTTAGCAGAACTGCAGTTTCAATTTAAACAGTGAAAACCAAAGATTATTAAGCATTTTACCTTGACTATCCAACTCACAGCACAATGCTTTGCTCTATAAGTAAGTTATTTTAAAAGTGTGTTTTCTTGTAGCAATAGCTAACAATTAGAATGTTTAGACTAAGTGTTTTTTTGTGATGTCAGAACTGTACTATTGATTTATTTTAAGTATTTCTGTGTGATCTCTGAACTCTCTTGACTAGCACTGACTGTATAGTAGAAAGTATTGTCTTGTGGTTTTAATTATTTATTATTAAATATTTTGAAACCTTTTAACTGTAGCTGGTTTGTGTAGAGATAATTTAAGCTCTTTACAGTACTTGTATGCCTTTGGTAAAATTGTACATAGCCACTCCTATAGCTTTAGCCCTGGGCTATACTACCAATTGGATAATAATATTGCACAGTAATAATTGGACACCCTTTTAAGGACCTTTGAGTAGCTGATCAATATTAGCTGGTTGGTGGCAGCAATTACTACCATATAGTCTGGATAAAATGGGCACAGCTGGACAACCTGTGCCAGCCTTCCCCAGAAGTGTCTGTGTGATTGTGTAAACTCTTATCTAAAAGTATGTGTGTGTCAGCTACTTGGGCAGGGACATGAAGCACTGGTTGGACAGAGAGGGTGCTGGAGATTTTAGCTTGCCCAGCTAGACAGAGATCTGGGCCCTATAGCTGTGCCAGTGGGGAGTCTTATTGGGGACCTGGGGAGCAAGGGAGTAACCAGCCCCAGACTGACTGTGATCTCTGTGTGCTCTTAAGGGAAATTGCACTTTACTGTGTGCATTTGTTATCCTTTCCTCTCATATGAGATGTCCTCTCTGGTGTTAGTGGTGAGGATTGAGGCTCCTTGATTGCTGGGCCAGGGCACGGTTGTCTCTACAAAAGGGTCTTACAGAAACAGATGCTTGGCACCAGATCCATGGGCTCAAGCTCAATGCCAAGAAATGCAGTTATCCCTTTTGGGAAAAAACATGTACCCGTGAATTACCACATAGGTGGCAGTACACTAAACACTGAAAGTGTGATAAGAGACTTAGGGGCACAGGTGGACAGTGGTCTCACCTTCGATAACCACATCGCCACAACAGTCATGAAATCCTTCTATGTGGCACACCTCATCACTAAGGGCTTTTTATCCAGAAAAAAGGAGGTCATTGTTCCACTGTACTCATCCCTCATTAGACCTATTATAGAATACAATGCTCCATTTGGTATGTACCTCTCAAGACATCTGCAACAACTGGAAAGGCCGCAGAAATACCTCACTAAAAGAATCACAAGCCTAAAGCAGATGCCCTATGCTGACCATCTAGAAAAACTCCACCTATACTTTGTCGCATATCATCTACTCAGAGGCGATCTCTGCTTAACATACAAGGTCATGTCAAACCCAGAGCTGTTGGACATGCTACACTTAAAGAAATCCCAATCCCTCAGAGACACACATTCCAGGGATCTAAACCTTGTCATCACAATGAAAAAAACATGCTGGAAGGATAGGTTACTGACCCAGAAACTCCCCAGACTCTGCAATAGACTGCCCATGCATGTCAAGCAGAGCGCCTTTTTGGCCCTCTTCAAAAAGAATCTTGATGCTTGGATTGGAGATAGGAAATTCACCCCGGGGATCACCAAAGTTGCCCTGCTAGACAGGGGTCCAGGAAAGTAAATACTGTGGGAAGAAATATCCAGGGAGTTGATATGGCTAGGTTTGTATAGGTCCTAGAGTCCATAGCCAAGTACCAACCTATGAACCTATAAGACGTTAAGGATATGTAGTTTTAATTTACTTGGCCAGTGAAACTAAAAAATTCTTAAAGTCTTCTACTAAGACCTGTTCACAGACAGTTAAACTAACATTCAGGAAATCATACCTGCATCATTTAAAATTAAAATAAAAAAAATCTTTGTATCCATGGTAACTGACTGCTTTGGAACAAGAGGGAAAAAGGGGAATCCTGAATTCAGGGATATTTGATGGCTCTACCAAGTGATTTATTTTCTCACAAATCCTGGAACTAAAATCTGAACAGATAATGGGTGTTAGTACTGGAACCAAAGAGACTTCAGATGCCATTGTGTCTTTCTCATGTGGAGTTTTGCCAGAGGTATCATACAAATAAGATGTCATGAGACCCAGAATCATGAATCATTTCCTTTCAGTCACTGAAGTTTGCATGGACTATCCCTAGACTAGATTTAAAGGTATATCTATTTCTTTCTGTGAAAGAAAAACTCTTTGTACCATGGTGTTAATCAAACACTCCAGGAATACAATCCTGTGTGATACAGTCAAAAAAGACTTTTCCATGTTCTCTTGGAATTCCAGCATAACAGATCTCTCACCTATGTAAGAAAGAAGAGACATTTTGAAAAAAAAATCAGAAAAGTTAATCAAGTCATCTAAACATGGAAAATTGTGGAATCCCTGTAACCTGCAGTATGCTATAACTCTACTAGATACGTTGTCATTACATACCTCTCAACTGTCCAGATTTTTGCAGAATGTACACTTTTTTGCCTCATATTTTTGGTCTGGTCCTCATAACATTTCTGGTTTCTGTATTTTTGTGGTGAATTAGTGAGGAATGAATTTACTATGCAATGACAGGCATTTGAGTCTCAGACTTCATATTATTCAGAAAATGCATGGTAAGACAAGATCTTTTATTCTAGCAACTTTCTAAGTTTAGAAGAGCAATATTTAAAATGTGTCCCTATTTTTGTGGGTTTTTCCCCTCATTATTTTTGGCTTTGTTCAAATTTTTTGTGCCAAGAAGTTGAGAGCCATGTTTGTGAACAATCTTGGAGCAGCAGATAGCCCAAAAGATAGGGCAGAGAATTGATAATATGATCTAGTCACATGAATCCTTGAGAAACACCTGAAGTCTGGATGGATAGGAATGTGATAAGCGTCTTTTAAATCTAAGCTCTCTCTGTGTTTTTGCAGTAACTTTATTAAACAAAAGTGTTTCAGATCCAAACCTCTATGATTATAGTAAAAAACTAAATAAAAGATGCTAAAACAAACAAAGCAAACCTTGAAGCCAGAAAAAATGCCATACTTGTGAAACTAAAATGTATTGTTAGCGCTTTCGTCACCTTTCATTAAAGGAACTTCTTCAGACATTTGTAATAGCTCAATTTACAATTTAAATAGCCCCAAGTTGATGACATCATCAACCTCCCAGTATCCAAATTCAGCAAGTATATAAGTAAATACATTCAGATTTCTTTGTGTATAAAAACTTTTTAAACAGAAACAAATTCTTCACTGATATTAATTACAACAAAAATGTCAAATATTAAATACCCCCATAGAAATGTTTTTTACCTGGTTAATGCTTTAAGTTTTAAAATACATTTCAGGGAACAAGAATCATTCAACCCAGAGTAGGAAAAGGCGTTTACTCTCAGTTGACATATCAAGTCCCTCTCCTCGAGTCTTAAAGCCCAAGGCCCCCTCCTGGGATTCAGATCTATTTTCTCAATAACCATAAAAAGTAAAGTGTGGTTAGTGTGTTCCAAAATATGCTTGGACAAAGTGTTGTTGTTGTCCTGTCTACTAATACTGTACTGGTGTTCATATATCCTTTGTCTAAAGTGCCTCTCTATTTTTCCTATGTAGAAAGAGGGGCACTGTTGGCACCTTCCTAAATATATAACATCTGTTGTCCCACAGTACATTTTCCTTTTAAGGAATATTTAATATTCCCTATAGTAAATGAGGAAGAAGTTTCTATTTATTTACAAGAAGAACATCTTCCAAATTTATTCATCCCTTTGTTAGGAACATATGGGTTAACTTATTTTTCAAGTAGTGTTTTTAGATTAGAGCCTTTCTAAATGTCACCCTAGGTCCTGGCCCTAACTTGTTCCTAGCCATAGTATCTTCATTAATCATGGCCCAATTTTTATTTATAACCTCCCTCAGGAGTTTGGCATCACTTGAAAATGTTGTTATAAAACTGATGTTGAAATCTAAGTCGTCCTTTCTATTAAAAAAATGCTCTGCCAAAACCATTTGTTCTTCAACGTTTAAGGTTCCCCTATTTAAAATGGGCTGGAAATGGCCCATTTCCCTTTTCCTTCTAACCTCTATAACAATATTGTCCAATAAATCTATTGGGTATCCTCTCCTGGTGAACATCCCCCACAAGTTTTTACACTCCACCTCAAAATCAACATCCAGTGTAATCATCCTTGCCGTCCTTACCAACTGGCCCTTTACAACGGCCCTCTTCTCGTGGTAAGGGTGATTACTGTTGTAGTGAAGGAAAACATTGGAGTAGGTAGGTTTGCGGTATATTTTGGCAATATACCTACTATGTGTTATGTCCTTAACAAGCCACACATCTAAGTATGATATAGCTGTAGTATCAAATTGATATGTAAATTTCAAAAAGGGGGTCATGTTGGATAAGGTCTCAAAAAATTTTGGGACCTCTTCTTTATCTCCCTTAAAGATCAAAAACATATCACCAAGGTACCTTATGTACCAGTGTACCTTGTTTTTGAACATTTTATGTTGGAATAACAAGTGTCTTTCCCAATAGGTCATAACACAATTGACGAAAGTGCCCCCACAGGGTGACCCCCATCGCAACACCTGTTTTCTGCAAAACTAAATCCCCATCAAATAAGAAAAAAATATTAGCCAATACTAGTTCTAGGAGGGTAATAATTAAGTCAGTCTCTTCACCAGGTGCCCCCTTTTCCAAAAGAAAGTCCCTTACCCAGTCTAATCCCGTATTCTGGGGAATGACCGTGTACAGGTCCTTAACATCTATTGTAATGAAGTTCTGTTCTTGGTTAAATTCCAGATTATTCAGTGTTTCCAAGAACTGCCAAGAGTCTCTGCAGATTTGTCTCTCTGTTTCCAAGTATTTTTTTCATTTTTAAATCAAAATTCTTAGCACAGGCATAGGTTATGGAATTCTTACCATCAATTATAGGTATAAAAGGGGGGGTCATTTAAGTTCTTATGTGTTTTTGGAATCCCAAACAGGACTGGGGTAACTGGTGTTATCATATCCAAGTAGTTCTTGTATCTTTGTCAATGTACCCCTCCAAAAACAAGTCGTTAATCACTGTTTTTATATGCTGATAGGCCCCATTCATTTCACTAACCGAGACCTGCTCATATGCTTCACCATCCAGCATATTTCTCATTTTATTTTTGTATTCCTGCTGCTTCATAAAAAACAATCCTCTCCCTTTGCCAGGGCATATAACCCTGACTCCTGTTGTCCTTAGGTCATTAATTTCCTGAACTTCTGTTTTAGTCAAGTTTTTACTTCTATATACATTACTGGAAGTTCTCAAAAGATGTCTTATGTCAACTTTGCATGATTTCCCAAAACGGGCAATAATCGCCTGTAATGGGGGATTAAATACACTTGAAATTCTACTCGAAATTCTAAACTCTGATAGTACAGAAAAAGTGTTACCTAAAAGTAGTTTAAGGTTTAGTTTACAAGCATACAATTTTAAGTCTAATAAAGTCCTTGCCAAATTAGCCCTGTCTGAAGGGACAAAGGTAAGTCCTTTGCAAGTGTTTCGGTTAACCCAGGTTTTACAGTCTCCATTGTAAATTGTAGATGTTAAAGTCACCTTTTAAATTTGTGCAGATGCTGACACGATGGCTCAAACCCTCAGGTCCACCAATAATGCCCCGCTCTGCTACCTCCTTCGCCTGTTCTGCTTCCTGGTTCAGGCATTCCTCTGGTTGTTGTTCTGGGCTCTGCTCACTTGCTGCTGCTGGCCATTCCGAAAATTGTGTAGCTGGAAATCACCATTATTGTGTGTTTGTCAGCCTCTGAGTCAGTTGTTCCAACTGACAGGGGTGTCAGGTGTTTCACCGTCAGTAATATTTTCCAATGTAATGGATTGTGTTTCTCCTGGTACCGTATTTGTAGAGGATTTATTGTTAGAATGGCCTGTCCCATTAGATTGTTGTGAAGTAGGGGGAACCTGGTATGCTCAGCGGGATTCATATTCCTTCCGGTCCCTATCTAATGTTTTCATTTTTGCTCCTTTTAATTTGTCTATAGTTGCATCGATACTAGTAAAGATGCAACAAAAGTCAAACTTGTATCTAAAAAATTAGAATCAAGTTTGATTTTTGTTCTAATAAATTCAATTCACTTTTCAGCCCATCCATTTGTAAAAAATAGTTTTTGACAAGTATTTCACGGAATTCAATCCCTTGCTTGTCAAATAATTTTAACAAGTCCAGGTGAAAGGGGAAATCTTTAACTAAGCAAGGTGGGTAACGCCATTGTCTAAGCCCCCGAGGAATGTGTTGTCGTTGTATACATTCTCTCAAATAGGCTGTTTCAAGTTGGAGTTTCTTGTATTTCATGAGTTTCACATCAAACTCTTTCAGGTTAGTTACAATGGTGCTCTCACTTTGCATCACACCTGATGCTCAGCCCTGGTTTTCACCTCCCCCTAGCCGAAAGTTAAAAATAGCATCACTGTTTAGCCAGTCATTAAGGTGGGGGACATTAAGTAATGTTCACATTATTAGCGATGTTATTACTAGCCTCAGTTCTCATATTAAGTTCACAGGCTGTCCCTTCTTGTGCAGTCTGTGAGTTAGTTAAGGGACCTGAAGAAATGTTACTGAAAGGTAAATTACTTTAACTCACACCATTCAGTTGATTAACCATGTTTCCATTTGGGAGATTCTGCCTGCTGATGCCAGTTGGAAGTGTTTCATATGCTGCAATCTTGCCAGCTAAATCATCAACCCAGTTAGTATGCTGTTGTATAAGCAAGGTAAGGTTCCCAATAGCATTCTGCTCACTCGATAAGCTGCTATTCTGAGAATAAAGTAGTGGTGAACTGGTACTTCTTTCTGGTTCCATACAAAACCACACTAAACAATTAAATAAAAGACGGAAAAACAAACAAAGCAAATCTTGAAGCCAGAAAAAATGCCATACTTGTGAAACTAAAATTTATTGTTAGCGCTTTCGTCACCTTTCATTAACCAACAATGCCCCTCTTTCTACATAGGAAAGACCGAGAGGCACTTTAGACAAAAGATACATGAGCACCAGTACAGTATTAGTAGACAGGACAACAACAACGCTTTGTCCAAGCATATTTTGGAACACACTAACCACACTTTCCTTTTTATGGTTATTGAGACAATAGATCTGAATTTCAGGAGGGGGCCTTGGGCTTTATGACTCGATGAGAGGGAGTTGCTGAGAGTAAACGCCTTTTCCTACCCTGTGTTGAATGATTCTTATTCCCTGAAATGTATTTTAAAACTTAAAGCATTAACAAAGTAAAAAACATTTTTATGGGGGTATTTAACATTTGACATTTTTGTTGTAATTAATATCAGTGAAGAATTTGTATGCGTTTTAAAAAGTTTTTATACACAAAAAAATCTGAATGTATTTACTTATATACTTGCTGAATTTGGATAATAAGAGGTCAATGATGTCATCAACTTGGGACTATTTAAATTGTATATTGAGCTATTACAAATAGGTTTGCCACCTTCCTTCGTGGCTAAACCCGGAGTAAAGCCACACCTCCTCGCGCCACCAGTAACCCTGCCCACCCCATCCCCTCTCCCGCCACATCCCACCCATTTTGTGATGTTGCAATGACATCACTCGGTGGGGAACACCCTCTTTTTTCTTTCCTGCTGCCTGCTTTCGGCTAATTTACTATCCTTTTCTGTAAAAAAAGCATAGTAAATCAGCCAATTTACAAACTCCGATAGTCTGTTTCCTTTTTGAAACAGAATACCGGAGTTTGTACAGTATTTTCCAGACTACCAGAGAATCAGTTTGATTTCCGGATAGTCCGGCAAAAAAAACAGAGGGGTGGCAACCCTAATTACAAATGTCTGAAGAAGTTCCTTTAATGAAAGGTGACAAAAGCGCTTACAATAAATTTTAGTTTCACAAGTACGGCATTTTTTCTGGCTTCAAGATTTGCTCTATGATTATAGTAAAAGGAAATAAGAAATAGTATGTACACTGACAGGTCTGAACAGTTTTTTGTGGTAATTGGACAGAGACAGCCAAGTAATGGGATAGTTGTATGATGTATGGGGGGTAGATACTTTATGAACACTCTTGGGAGCAGTTGATAGCCCCAGCTACTCACTGAACATGAAAGACCTAAATTTGGAGGTGTATCTATCTGCATAAAGGATACGGACAGCTCAAGGCTGGTCAAACAATATGACATGCTTGAGCTACTCTATGTCCAACTACCCATGGGAAAATCCATTACCATATTGTTGCTAGCTACAGGTCCCCCACTATGAACAAAGAAACCTATACAGCATAACTTACTTATTTACTAACTTAGTTACTACAATCACTCACAATACAGAACAATACCATACTCATAGGTGATTTTACCTACCCCTCCATTAATTGGGAGGCATACACAACCATTAACATGCAGGCCCAAAGCTTTCTTTACTTTATAAATTCATGTGCCAGAGAAGCTAGTCTGCACTCCCACTAGGGGAACAAATATCCTAGATCTGGTACTCACAAATATGAGAGAGTACTGCACTCCCCCAAGTATTATGTCCTCACTAGTAAGATCAGACCAGATAGCAGTCTCCCTTGTAATAAAGGTAAAACTAGTTCCATCACCTAACCCCTAAAACTTTAAGAAATTCTCTATGGTAGATTACACCCTATTAGGGGATGGCATAACTAGTTTCCAAGCTCCCCCCAAGTCCAGAAAACACAGAAACATATGCAGAGGCATACACAAAGGCCCTATTATTACCATATAAACAACTGCATAAAAACAGCAGTATTAGACTGAAATAAACTCAGGTCAAACAGCACAAACAAGCCACCCTCATGGACTCCTAGTATTAATAGGTTGTACAATAAAAGAAAGAAAATCCTGTTGTGAAGTCAGAGGGGTTGTGCACAACAGAGCAATAAGTCCTTCATTAGTCTAAACAAGTGAATCAGGGAACTAGTCAAGTCTCTGAAAGCAGACTGAGGTAAAAATAGCCTTCAAAGCTAAGGATAACCATAAGGCATTTTTTAGTTATGTCTGCAATCTTAAGGGCAACACCTAAAAATGTGCAGAATTAGTTGTAGATCGCATCACCTGTACTTATCTGGAAGGCATAGCAAATCTGCTGGCCAACAAATTCAGCTCAAACCTCCCCATCACTCCCAGTTCTCCCCCAAGAAATACCCTCCACCAACCCACTGCCAGTTATCACCAAAGAACAGGTTACCAGGCTGACAGCTGAAATCAGGACTTATCAGGCCCATTACTGTCTCTCTTTAACCACAGCTTCTGGACTGGCTTTGTCTTGTTAGAGAGGAGGACAGCAACAGTCATCCCTCTGCATAAAGGGAACCATCTACTGACTTGGGAAATTACAGACCCATAAGTTTGACTAGTCTTATATGTAAGGCCATGGAAAGAATAATCATGGACCTGATAAATAATGACATAGTAGACCTCCAAACATGGGACTCAACCCAATTCAGCTTTGTCAAGGGCAGGTCATGCCTACTGAACCTGGTAGATTTCTTTGAAAAAGTCACTTAGGCCATGGATAAGGATAAAACAGTACATAACATCTACCTCGAGCTGGCCAAGGCGTTTGACACAATTCCCCACTCAGGTATTATAAATAAACTCACAACACTGGGTATAAATCCCTATGTCACCAGATAGATAGCCAATTGGCTCATGGACAGGAAACATGTAGTTAAAGTGGGTGAATCCAGATCCATCAAGAAGCCAGTTACTAGTGGTGTGCCACAGGGCTCAATACTGGGACCTGTCCTGTTCACAATATACTTCTCTGAAGTCAAGGTAAATGTGGAAGGCTGCTGCATGGCAAAGTTTGATGAAGACTGCAAGTTGGGTGAAATCACTGAATCCTCCAACAATGTACACATCCTTCAGGAGGGTCTAGATCAGACAAATGATTGGTGCCATAACCATGACCTAAAACTTAATGCAAAAAATGCATTATCATACTCTTTGGGAAGTCAAATACTCCTGAAAATTACAACATCAATAGCACACCCATTAAAGTGGACTCAGAGGTGAAAGATTTAGGAACACAGATAGATAGTATCCTGAACTTTGACCACTATGTCCCCACAGTAGTGAGGAAGTCTTTCTATGTAGCACAACGTATAAGTAAAGGTATGGCACACAGATCCAAGGAAATTATATTCCTGCTGTACTCATCCCTCATTAGACCAATAATCAAGTACAGTGTATCATTTGACATGTTCTTGAGTAAGCACTTACAGCAGCTGGAGTGACTCAGTGGTTCCTCACAGAGAAAATACAGGGTGTAAGCAATATGAACTATGTGGATAGATTAAAAGCCCTATATCTTTACTCTGTCTCCTGCCAACTATCAAGAGGTGACCTATGCCTGACCTACAAGGCACTCACAAATCCAGCCCTGATGGAGCTGCTACACATCTGCAAGTCAAAGAGCATGAGGGTCATCAAATCTAGGGATCTAACCTTAGTCAGTGACTCAAACAAAACATGCTGGAAAGACAGATGTGTCTCTTCAAAGACTATTTGAATCAGTGGATGGTGAATCACAAATTCACACCTGGTGTAATGTCTATGTCCCTTAGGGACAGAGGCAATCTGTAAGATACTTAATGCACAAACACAAATCCATGCCAGTATCTTGCCCTATTGGGTAAAATCAGGTTAGACTGGCTAGGCTTGTAAGGTCCCTTAAGCCATTAGCCTAGTAATCTCCTATGAACCTATGAACTTAAGTCTGAATGGATAGAACAATTCAGAATGCAGGCATTCATACAAAGAGCACCTTTTAAATCTAAGGTTACTAAAAAACTCAAATAAAGAAGAAGAGGTAAGAATTTGAACGATAGAACTTGGGCACTGTAACAAACTGGTCTCCAGGCATTGTCATTCTTTGACACCAAAAACATTCCTGAATAAAAAAAACTCTCCCAACTGAGAAGGAGAAACTGCTTCTATTACCTCCTGAGAAAGCATATGCTGCTGGACAGGAAGGAAGAGAGGGGTTTAGTATGATGGATGTTGAATAATTTCCTGGGAAGGAGGGATTTCTTTCTACTGCTATCTAATGCTGTTGAATCAGTCTCTGAACCCATCTGTCTGAAGCAATCTGTTGCCAAGCAGAGAAGAAGAGATTCAAACATTCTGGAAGAGATAAGGAACTACCAGAGTATGTGGGGATGGGAGGTGAGTGGAAGAAGGTCCCTTACGTAGTCATTCTGACTTATTTGCCTGCTTTCAATTTGTTGGGTTCCTGCTTTCTAGTTGAAAACTCCCTGCCATTGTTTTTCAAATGTCTACTTACTGGCTTTTTGCTGAGACATTTGGTTTTGTTTCTTGCCAAAACCAGATGAGGAGCAGAAAAAAATATTGGAAAATTTTGAAATGGGGGGGTTGAAAAATCTGGGAAATTCCTTGTATCATCTTATCCCTCTCATCACATCTTTGACAACCTCTGCATAAGAGGGTAAAAAAATAAATCAGTATTCAAAGGTGGATTTAAAATCTCATCGTTATGCCTTCTGAGAGGTTCTGAGAATGCAGCTAAGCAAACCTCCTTAACACAGCACCAGTGGCAACAGCCCTGGATGTAGTATAAACAGAATCATAAACACCCTTTAAATAATGTGTAGTGACCTCAGAAATAGAATAAACTAAACCACACAAAGCAGATTTTTTCTCACAAGAAGGATATGTAGATAAAACATTCCTTGCACTTTCGCAATTAGTCAAAATAAACTTTAATAGATGAACCTGACCATTCAAATTTCTTAAAATTAAAGCTGCAGAAGCATACACCCCCCCCCCCCCGCGACTTGTCAATTGTTTTACCACCCTTGTCAGAAGAGGAATTATTATAATTAACAAAATACTTGGCAGCAGCTGGACTGAATAGTGCAATAGCTCCTGGGACAGGCCTGGGATGAGTGTATAGACATTTGAAAGACTGAGGAACTTTGTACATTCTATCTGCTTTCTTAGGTGCAGCAGGCTAGCTGCAAGTGATACCATAGGCTGTAACAAACACATCCTCAGTTGCCGACAGCACTGGAGAGATGGGAGATGGTGTTGAGAATTCTATTTGTAACATTTCATAGTATTTTCCGAGAGGCTGAGAAACCTTTGTGTTCCCCCACTGAAAACATTGGAACATTTTAGAAATATTTTCAGAGAGAGAATTGTTCACAGGGAGTTTCAGAGTCTGAATCAGAAATCTGAGTTGAAAAACCTGTATCTGTCCAATCACATTCCTCTCCAGATTAGATATAATATAATATTATATTATATTATATTATATTATATTATATTATATTATATTATATTATCTTATATCATATGGTTTACTATCAAAGTCTCACACCTGCAATGTGCAAGTGTTCATGTTTCCGACCTGAAATGTTGGAAATCAAATATATGAGCAGGAACATGATCGAACAAGGTATTTAAGGAAAGTCGACAACTCAGGAATGTCAACTTTACCGAAAATACCATACTTCTGGTCATGAGCTACAAACATTACCCCCCCAACCCCTGCTACTTAAATATACAAACTCCGAGATCACACTACAGTGAGGGAAAGGGTACATTTCCCAATCCCCGCTATAGTGCGATCTGCATTCAAAGTGTTGAATCCACAACAGCGAATGCTAGGTTGTGACTTCATTTATTTTTTTGCTCACTTGAAATGTTGAATACATGCTTTCTGGATTACATGTTCGCATATTGCAGGTGCATGATTTTAATAGTAATCCATATTATATTATATTATATTATATTATATTATATTATATTATATTATATTATATTCTTCTTCTTTCAGCTTTTCCTGGCTAGGGGGTCGCCACAGAGGATCAGGTGTCCGCTCATGATTGGCAGTGGAGTTTTACGGTGTCGAGTTGCCAGCCCAGCGACCAACCTTCCACAGAAGGCACACACATACATGCACTCACGCCTAGGGCCAATTTAGACTGTCCAATCCACCTACAGCATGTCTTTGAGATGTGGGAAGAAACTGGAGCACCTGGAGGAAACCCATGTGACCACAGGGAGGACATGTAGACTCCGCACAGAAGGCACCCTAGCCGAGGATCAAATCAGAGAACCTCTTGCTGTGAGGTGGCAAAGCTAACCGCTGCACTACCGTGGCCACCCCATTATATCATATTATATTATATTATATTATATTATATTATATTATATTATATTATATTATATTATATATCTGCATAGGATTTAACAGCTGGTCAGCTTTCCATTTGTCTAAACATTTTGTCAGTTCGAGCTAAGCTAACAAAAAGACAAGTTTAGGTCCCAAGCCCTTCAGAGCATTCATATGAATTGAAAGAGAGAGGCTAACCCTGACAAAACATTGCTAGGAACAACAAAAAATAAATGTTCACACCATGGCATAAAAAACATAAAAAAGAGGGATGGAGGGAGAAAGCAGCAGTGATATGACCGCCTGCTGTTGTGGTAAGGTTACTTGCATAATTTTACTATGTTCTTCATAGTAATCACTGCTGCAGTAGCCTAAGCTATATTGGTTGATTGCCATAGTTTACAACTGGGAGCTGGAAGGAGCAGGTCCAGGATCCTTGGAGAATAGTCCTAGTAAAGCCTGACTTAAATGTGAAGCAGGACTTTAGCTTGAATTGCTTCATAAACATATGTACAGAGGATCAAGTTGCTGCTTCTAGAACACTTCTAGGGCCGTACCCTTTCCAAAAAGCCATAGGTGAAGCCAAGGCCCTAGTAGAATGCACCTTGACCCTACATGGAATGCTTTTGTTGTGGTGGGATAACAAAAGGTAATAACCAAAGGCAAACATTTAGAAAGAGTCTGCCTTGACACAGATTGTATCTTCTACTTGTCTTCACAACAAATGAATAACTGATTGGAAGTTATAAAAGATTTTTCTCTGTTAAGATAGTACCTGTGTTATCTGTGGACATCCAAAGTATGAAATATCCACTCTCCCTCATTTTGGGGTCATGAAAGAATATAGAGGGCTGTATAGTTAGGCTTACAGTAAACTCAGATACCACTTTAGACATAAAAGAAGGATTAGTTCTTATGGAAATCTTATCTCTTTGGAAAATGAGAGAAGGTTGACCAACCATAAGAACTTGCAATCCAGAGTCTCTTATTGAAGAGGACAGAGCAACCAGTAAAACTGTTTTCTATATTAATATCCTCAAATCAGGCAGATGATCTGGCTCAAATGAAGCAAGAGTAACATTTATATCTGGTTCTACCTGACATAGTCGAAACCACACAACACCGACAACCACATCACCGACACCACATATTCGACAGTCCATAAACACGAAACCACACATAACCGACAACGAAATAACCGACGGTACACAAACACGAAACCCCATACACTGCACACACCACAATAACAATTAAAAACAAAACACATCCCCATTCCACAAACCACACACACAACACAAGCACACCAAAATCCTTACAAGCCCACACTAAACCTTACCCTAACCCTAAGGTCCGCCACTATCGACACTCCTCATCACGCCTCCCCCTAACTTTAAACTAACTTAACCCTCCCCCATCCCCTACCCCTAACCTCACTTACCCAACCCCTCCTATCGCCTAACCCTAACTCACTTAACCCCACCCTATCGCCCTAACCCCTCAATCTCCACCACTATCACCTGCTCCCTAGCTTCCCTCCCCCACCTACCTGGACACACAGCCTTTCCCCATGTCGGCATCCTCGGCGTTGGTGTTGTCATCCGTCGTGTCGGTCTTCTGCATTGTTGATGTTCTGCCACGGTCTTCTTTTGATCTTCTGGAGCTCAATTTGCTGTCGGTCTTCTCAGGTAGAACCTTATATCTAGTTCTAGTACTTCCACATTTTCTGCCTACTAACTTTTAGCCCACAAGTATGTTCATGTCCTAACTTTTGCACCTGACAGAACCTGATACTGTAAATGCTCATTAACTAAAGAGTTATTCTCTGTAATTTTTGTTTATCAAAGAAAGTATTTTTGGAGCTTTTCTCCCCGGGCCTCCACTGAAAATGGGCTCAATACCCAGTTGGACCAGCCCGGTCAACAAATGTAAAATGAATAAAAATAAAATAAATAAAGCATTAGCATCTCTAACATAAAATTAAGATCCCAAGGAGGAGCCACCGGTTTTCTTGGAGGTCTGTTATACAATACTCCTTTTAATTTTTTTTGAAATGGAAATACCTTGAAAGAGGAGGATCCTTGGGTAGGCATGCTGCAACAGCTGGCAAATGAACCTTGATAGAGGAGTAAGTCACTCACACAAATATTGTAAAACTAGAGAAACACTAGTCCTGAATAGGTCATAGTTATGTTGTTGGCACTAACTAGAAAACTTTTTTCCATTTGCTAATGCATGATTTTCTCTTAGGTTTTCTTGCCTCCTTAGTACCTGCTGCACATCCTCACTAAACAGTTGCCTAATATATATGAAGACCCTATCATCCAGGTCGTCAGTTGAAGTTGTTTATTGTCAGGATTCTGAATATACTTGTTCTTGTGTGAGTAGATTCAGTCTGTGAAGGAACTTGTGGTCATTGCCACTGGCCATTTCCAAAAGAAGGGAGAACTACTGTTGCCTGGACCAGAAAGTAATCATCACAATGGCCATGTAGGATTATTTCTGAATCTTCAGAAGTACTCTGGATATCAGTGCTAAGGGTGGAAAAGCATACAGTAATATTCCTGTCCAAGGAAAAGGCACCTGTCATCCAGGCCTTTTTGAATGGGGTCCTAGAAAAAAATTTTGCCAGCTGGTTATTCAGAGAGGAGGAAAAATGTCTACTTGAGGAACTCCATACAGATGGATCAATTCTTGGAAGAACCCCAATTTAGTTTCCATTTATGAGGGTCTGGCTTTGTCCTTCTCAGCATGTGTGTCATAGAGTTTTGCTCTGACAGAAGGTAGGAAGCCTGTAGAGTGAAGAGTGTGAACAGACATTGGGCAGGATTCATGAAGCCTCCGTGTAAGAGTTACAAGGCTTACACGGAGGCTGCAGTTAAACGGTGTGACGTCAGCATGTCATGCATATGCATGAGGGCATGCTGAATCACACCTAAGGCTTACACGGTCCGTGGAAGACAGTAGGGGGCGTGTCCGTAGGCCGAGCCCTGCAAACGGACACCCCCCAGAAGAGTAAAAGTGCCTAAAGTAAACCCCCACGACAGAGTCCATGGAAATGTGAATAAACACAACACAACACATGCCCCCACAGACTATGAACATAAAATTATATAAATGAACATGTTATAGGTTCATAGATTCATAGGTTCATAGGTTCATACTAGGCTATCTGCTCTGGGGCAATTATAAGCCTAGCCCGATTCTGTATGGCTTACGCCACCCCTTGATTTGAGTATACTGTGCCCTTTTTAAGGTTTAGTTTACTGTGCCTCTGTCTAATAGTGACATGGGAATAATCCCTGGGACAAACCTACGATCCCCCATCCACTTATCGAGATTCTTCTTGAAGAGATTCAGTGAGGTGCTCTGCCTCACATGAACTGGAATTCTATTCCAGAGCGAAGGGAGCCTCTGGGTTATGAACCTGTCCCTCCAGCAAGTTCTATTTATTTCTGTGCTGAGGTTCAAGTCCCTTGAGCGTGTGGCTCTAAGGGATTTAGATTTACTGAGGTGGAGCATGTCCATTAATTCTGGATTTGACATAGCTTTGTATGTCAGGCATAGATCGCCTCAAGTAGACAGTATGCAACTGAGTAGAGCTGGAGTTTTTAACCGAGCAGCATATGGCATCTGTTTGAGACCCTTGATCCTCTTGGTGAGATACTTTTGGGGTCTTTCTAATTGCTGCAGGTGTCGGTAAGGTACATCCCAAAAGGGCAATTGTATTCTATGATGGCCCTGATGAGGGATGAATAAAGGGGCACGATTACCTCTTGATCTAGATGTGAAACCCTTCGTGATGAGGTGGGCTATGTAGAAGGTCTTTCTAACCACTTTGGCAATGTAGTTTTCAAAGGAGAGATTGCTATCAACTTGGGTCCCCAGGTCCCTAATAACTTTCTCTGTACTTAATGGGTTTCCACCTATGTGGTAATTTGTGGGCACATTGTTTTGCCAAAGGGTATGACTACACATTTTTGGCATTTAGCTTTAAACCATGGCGCTGGCACCAGTTATCTGTCTCTGTGAGACCTTTTTGAAGGATGTTTGTGTCAGCTGGAGAGTTGATTATGGCCCAGTTTGCAGTCGCTGTGAACTTGGTGAGCCATAGTCCTCCCACGTTTGCCTGTACCTCGGAAAAGTATATACCGAACAAGAGTGGTCCCAGGACAGAACCCTGTGGTATGCCACTTGTGACCGGTTTCGAGTCTGACATGGCTCCAGCAACTCTCACTCTGTGGGTTCTGTCTTTGAGCCAGTTTGCAACCCATCTTGTGACATAGGGGTTTATATTTAGGCTGGATAGCTTATCTATGATGCCCGAGTGGGGTATTGTGTCAAATGCCTTTGCAAGGTCCAGATAGGCTGTATGGACTACCTTCCCTTCATCTATGGCTTTGGTGACTGTTTCAAAGAAGTCAACCAGGTTCAAAAGGCAGGATCTGCCCTTGACAAAGCTGAACTGGGTAGGATCTAGTGTCTGTAGGTCCCCAATGTCTTTGTTTATGAGCTCCATGATGATCCTCTCCATAGCCTTGCAGACTAAGCTAGTCAGGCTTATGGGGCGATAGTTTCCAGGGTCCGTAGAGGCTCCACCTTTGTGGAGTGGGACCACTGTTGCTGTACGCCATTCTGTGGGCACATATCCTGTAGTGAGGCTGAGATTGTATAGCTGTTTTATTTGAGGGATTAGTTCCTCTTGTAGTTCATGTAGGATGCAACCTGGGACGCCATCTGGTCCCATGGAAGCAGTGTTTTTTGCTTTGGAGAGGGCAGCCTTCACCTGAGCATCTGAGATGTTTGGGAGGCAGCCCTCTGCCGGGATAGATACTTGCTCTTTGGGGAAGGGGGGATAAGTTTGCACTGAACCTGTCTGCCAGGATATTGGCGATGTCTATGGGTTCAGTGTATTTTTGTCGTTTAGAATCAACTCGGAACAAGTCTGGGAGTTGCATCCCAGGTTTCTAACATAACTGAAAAAAGCCTTATGATTGTCTTTGGTGTCCTGTGCAATTTTTCTCTCGAAGCTGGCCTTGGAGGATTTTATGAGGATCGTAATTTTTGCTAGTACTGATCAGAGATGCCTTCCTATTAGGGATTTTGCTCTATCATGTAGTAGCTTCCTCCTTCTGTTGTACAGTTTATTTATGGCAGGGGTCCACCAGACTGGACGCCTGCCTTTGGATGATTGGGTCTTGGTTTTGTTTGGGATAGCATGATCCATGCATTCCTGGAGATGTCCGTAGAATGCATTTATATAGGATTCTGCAGATTGGGCTGTAGTTTCCACTGGCCCTGGGGCCTTGAAGGATTCCACTTCGGTTTTGAGAAGTGAGAAGTTCGCTTTTGAGAAGTTTTTCACTGTGGTTTTCTGGGCTGGGGTGGGTCGGAATGTGGACATCCAGTGAAATTAATTTTTGGTCTGATCTTACCAATGAGGGATATACTTCTGGTGTGGAGCATAGAGTCCCCATGTTGGTAATGATCAGGTCTAGTATGTTGTCCCCTCTTGTGGGAGTGGTGACTAGTTGTTCCATAGCATTTGAGTTTATAATTTCCAGGAATCTTTGGGCTAAGGTGCTGGGGCTTGAGTAGTGCTCCCAGTCAATGTTTGGGTAGTTGAAGTCACCCAATATAATGGTGTTCGGAGAGATCTTCATGTTCTCCAATGTTTTCAGGAAAGCCGAATGGGATTCCTGACTTTGAGAGGGTGGTCTGTAGGATGCTATAAACTGAAAAGCAGTCTTGCCCACTGTTAGTTGCACATGGATGGTCTCCGATACTTCGTGCAATGCCACTAACCTGGAGGTGTGGATATCCTTGATAAATATGGAAACTCCCCCTCCTTTTGTGGTTCGGTCCGGGTTTTGGGGCCGAAAAGCATGATACGAGGTATAGCCTGGTAGTGCTGGGGTGCTCTCTGGAGCCTTGAACCAGGTTTCTGTAACTGCACAGATATCGATGTTCTCCATACTGAGGAGTGCTTCGAGTGCATGCATCTTGAGGTTAAGACTTCTGGCGTTTAGCAGCATTACCCTTAGTTTCTTGTTCCTTGTGCTGTCTATGGGTTTTTTTTTTTAAATCGTAAAGATGTTTGCCCGTGAGTGTGCTCGTTTGTGCGGGTGTGCCCGTAGCTTAGCCACAGTTAGCAGTAAGTGGAAAAGCATATAAGAACTAACTATGCAAAGTAAGCCAAAAAGCAATAGCGTAGCAGTAGAGACATTGGCTGAAGAGTAGGCAGTCATGGTTCAAGCCCCCACAACATCAATTTATATTTATAGTGAAATAAGCACGAAACAAGTTCCTGACATATATGTACGCATATAAAATTATATTTTATGTAAAATGTAATGAAATGGGCCATTTATTTTGAAGAAATGTGAGATAACAAAATAAAAAAATGCCAGATGTGCCTATAGCTGAGCTACAGTTTAACAAGTTGAGTGCATCTGCCCGTAGGTGAGTAGTGGTTTAACAGGTGTAAAATGAGTGCCCGAAGGTGAGCAGTGGTTTAACAGGTGTAAAATGAGTGCCCAAAGGTGAGCAGTGGTTTAACAGGTGCAAAATGAGTGCCCGTAGGTGAGTAGTGGTATAACATGCTGAAACTGTGTGCCCCTACCTGTGCTGAGCGTAATATGCATGCTGACAGCCAAATGAAGTGTAAACCAGCGTAACCCGTTTGCGCGGAGCTGCGCACCGCGCCAGCAAGCTAACCGAAGGGCAACGTTGAGCAAGCTGTAACAAAACTGCCTTTACACAGACACACCTCCTAGCCTGTCTAGACAGTCATAAAATATAAAAAGCAGTGGCCAGGTTCAAACCCAGGATACCATGCACCATAGTCAAAGTACTGAACCACTAAGCCATGACATCTGTACTTAGAAATGCGTTAATAGCAAATATATAGGAATGAATAGAAAGAGGAGCATGACAAAGCAGGTTTTGTGAAGCTGATACAATTCCAAAATGGCCAATCACAGATAAGTGCGGGAAAAACGGCATATATAAGCCCCATAGGCGGAAATACACAGCATAACCGATTGTAGAACTAACTTGCAGCCAGAATGTCAGGGGTAGGTGAGGGTAGTTGCTTTCGAGCACAGAGGTGGGGCGTTGAGGAGTCCAAATATATGGTTTGGCTCCTTGTCCACAATCATGAGGCCCAACTCATGCAGGGCCAGGTCCTGTGGGGAGCATATAGGGCTGAGGCGTGGGACCGGTTGGCTCATGATCTTACCAGTGCCACAGGGATTCCAAGGACTGGTGAGCAGGTCCATCACCACCATGCAGACCTGAAGAGATGGAAGCAAGACCAACTGAACCTTTGGATCCAGGAGGCCCGGCAAATGCCCAACGCCCCACTACTGAGTAAGTTACATCTAATTATGTATGTAAGAAATTAACCTAGCTGATATTATGGAGATGTGTATTCCAATATTACTTTATTTATATTACAGCTGCAGGTGTCTGTTCTGCGAACCGCAGAGCCTATGGAGATAGGCTGGTGCGGTTGCGCCACCAGGCAGGTCAGTAATCCTCTCCCTGTAACTGTAAATAAATATAAAAGTATGACAGTTAGCAAAAGAGTGCAGTGTAGTCACTATGTAATAAAATGTGCAAGTAAGAGTGTTTGCAAGTACTGCTTGATTACAAAAGTGTGTTGCAGTCTGTAATCCAAACAGAAAAATGAAAATGTCTGAAATAAAGTCTGAAATAAAAATGTCCCACCTGTAATATAATAGTACACAACCTGCAGCAGGCTGAAAAGTACAGCTGCAGAAGATGAGCAAAACATATGTGTGAAATATATCCCTGTTCAAATACTGAAACATGACAGATGTGAGACTGTTGGAAAGGATTGTAATAACTACAGGTAAAACATGTCAATAAAGCCTAGAAGTAAGTACCATCCTGAATTGTAAAAATAAAACAAGTGATAGAGTGTGATTAAGAGTTATGAATCCACCAATAAAGTAGTAATAACTCCTGAATAAAGTATACTGCAGTCAGTACAGAATGAAATGAATGTGACAAGCAGAACCAAACTGTGAATGTGTTCAAAATGTTCCTGCAGCTGGAATGTGTATCCCAAAATCTGGATATGTTGCTCTCAGTCTGCAATATGCAGATAGTAGGATTGTCTGAAATACCAAACATCCACAGTTGTCTATAGCTATATAAAGCAAATGTAGCAGGATGATGTAGCTGAACAGAGCCAGATATGAACGTGTATGAATAAAAATGAAAATGTATATTGATGTAGCAGTAACATTCCTATCACCAACTTGAAGTAGTTATCACATAGGAAACTGTAGGTAGAACTGTAGTGTATATATCTGCAGCTATTAGAAATGTACAGCATATGTATTGGTATTTGAAGGTGTTAATTATATTTTCTTCACCCTACCCTATAACCACATATAATCCATTCCACGTGAAATTGGTATGTGCAATCACAATTAACACCCCTGGACATTTGTCCTGTTGGGTCATACATATTTGCATGTACGTTGATGCATCTGCCCTGTTCATACATCCGAACCTGATGGCCTGTTGCCATCAATCAACCCTGCATGTTGTTGGACTGTGTATTGCTGTTCAAATTATGCATGTGTTATGCTTGCTGTTTAATGGTGTGAACATCTGGGTGTTTGGTTAATGGGAATACTAATGCATGCTGTTACAACTAATTGTAAATGGTATTGTATGTTACTAACCCAAACTGTCATGACATAATGCAAAACATAGGACGACAGGGAAGGCGGGTTCCAGCGGACCCACCTATCCCACCTCAGCTGACGAGTGCACCTGGCAGTAGTGCCCAGTCTGGACCCTCCTCCAGTGGTCCTGTGCCACATGTGGGTGGAAGTGCTGCAGGGGATGGGGCTCGTCCCCCCTCTGCAGGTGTGGCCGGAGGAGAGCCACCACTCACCCTCTGTAGCGTCCGGACTGAGGTGCGTAGGGAGATCCAGGAAGCTGTTCTTGGGCCCCTACACCAGCTTGAGGCACAGGTGGCACAACTAACATGCATGCCTGCTGCCTGGCCTACACAGCCCCCAGCACAGCCCCGTCCTGGGCAGTGAAGGCACAGTGGCAACTGCCCATGGGTGGGGATATCAGTTCCACTGTTGCCATCTGTGGGCTCATGGGCTCTGGATATCCAAACATCCATCCCTGTCAATTGTGTAACCCCCCCACACGTGTCATACACCGCCCCTGTATGCGTCTTGTCTGTCTTTTCTGTTGACCTACCCAACCTACCTCCACAGCTATACCGACTTCCTTTACGTGACATACCACTCTCACCTGAAAAAAAAAAAGGGCACTCTGTACCCACAAAAAAATTATGCCCCATACATAGCTGCCCATTTCGCACACATGTCTACTGGACATGGAAACTGTCAATTACAATTGGCTGTACAACAAGTATTATTGTTGTCCTTACACCTCTCTCAGGGGTGGAAGGTTTCAAATGTCACACCAAATTACAAACATATGCACAGCTGTTGCTGATGAAGAAATGGGCAGCTATGGGCCTTACCTACATCCCTCCTGCAAAACCCAGGCTTGTTTCCCTACTGTCTTACCCTCTTTGTGACCCCTTTTTCACCACTTCCCTGTCTCCCCATTTTCATTTCTTTCAAAGAAAATAGCTGGTGTCGCAAGAGTAAGCACTTTTAAGCAGTTGTAAGCAGGTGTGTGCGGAGCTGAACGCCAGTGCACATGCGGGAGCTCCACGCAAACCAGCGCTAACCCTGTTACAACTGCTTAAATGTGCCTTAGTCACTCTGAATGACAGGTCCTGCAGTCCGTTCAAAAGCAAAATAAAATCCTACTGTCAGTCCCGAACCCAGAACCTTGGAAACACTTGTCTGCATGACTTACCACTAAGCCATGACTGTTATATAAGAACATTGTGCTACAATAAATATATCATGTAATAGTAGGAATGAATGTAAAGGGAATATAGGATGTGTAGTACACAAAGCATGTAATGTATATTTACTGTCAAATCTAGTGTATTTCTATAATAGTAGTGTGCAAACAGAAACAGCCATGCTAGTTGGTAGCTAGTAGGTAATAATGTCATTGTAGCACCTTGCAAGCCACACACATACTCACAGCAGGATAATCACTGCCCATACCCCACTACCTCTTACAGGAACACATCCGGACCAAGTAGTAAAATATGTGGAGCAAAGGGCCAAACACAGGGACACGTTCCAAATAATGTTACAACATACTTAGACAGTTTAGAGAGTAACAAGTTCCGCATTTTGTTGGATGTTTGGAAGGGTATGAAGTCTGAAACTTAAATGTTTGTCACTATATTCTGACTTGAGCCCAGAGTGATTTGCCAGAAAGAGCTGTTCATGAGATAGTGACCAAAATATGAGGCAGAAATGTGGACAACCTGCAAATATCTGTACACTTGAGAGGTCTGACACTGCCATATTTGAATAGTTAAGAGCCTAGACATAGCAACAGTGACTGAGTTACAGGGATGCCCCACAGACTCCATGTGAAATGTACAAACAGTAGGCAGAAAGGTGTTACAACACATGCAATGGTAACTATGAATTCCTGAAAGTATGCACCACTTGTACGGCAGAAATAGTGTAGTAATACATATGCTCATGCTATCCCACAGTCACAACTGCAGAATACCAGACAATTTAATGGGTGTGCCCCACTGATATGTACCATTCCATGAGGCAGATAACAGATGCACCTGAGAGTCTCTGGGGCCTGCTCAGCAGCATACTCAAATACCCTAATAGATGTCAAGGCCCACACCATGGCCAGACCACACTGCATGCAGTAACACCCTAGCAGATATAGCAAGCATTCCAAGGTGTGAATGTACATGGAAAATAGGAAAGCCACAGCAACACACTACAGTCAAGGCACCTAGCAGGCATACAAGTAGTGACTGTAAAGGGCAAATACTGAAGCCATAGCAACAAAGTACAACAGCCACTGCTATACACCAGTTACACCACATGTCCCACAGGAAAGCGCACACACACACATTAACAGTAGTAGTAGTCTTAGGTGTCAGTGTACATACACACTTAGTACAGGAAACTGGAGAAATGAATGGAGAAATGCTAATCTACAACACAGCCGGAAATATGAGAGAGATACTAACCTTTACACTCACAGAACAGTGTCCAAAGCATACCAGCATGGTCCCTGCCTTAAAATCTGAAAGGGCTACTCCTATCTCACATACCTTTTTATAGCACTGTCCTGAAATCACAGTGAGAACTGCAATCAGTACACAACTGGCTGCATGCAATTAGCAAATGCTGGCTAACAAGTGGTGCAGAGGCCATCACATGGACATATGAGATACCTACAAAAGCATGCTGTACTCCCAGTCCACACATGCAATACTTTCATTGCACCCTGTGGAGGTAGGGAAAGACAGAGAGAGAGAGAGAGAGAGAGACAGAGAAAAAAAAATAAACATACACAAACAAAACTGGTCAGCAACAACCACTTGAAAGCTGACAACTGGCAAGTGGAGCAGCAGGACACAAAACCAGATGGCAACACAAGCAGCTGTGACAAACACAGGTAATGAAAATTAATACTATAAAAGTCTACATACTGTGAACCCTCCATATGTGTCATTGGTCTGTATCCATATGTATATGAAGATCTGCAAAGGGCAGGGGACATACAGCAACTATCAGTGAAGGCTGTACATACATTTGTATGTGAGAGCATCTATGTGCACATATCAATGTAGGTTGAATGTAGGTTGTAGTGCAATGTACAAAGTAGGTTTCACTGTTATGTATGTTTAGCAGTATGTTAGTGTGTGTATACAGTTTTGTAAACAAACATGTTGATATACCTATCTATCATATGGATACGTATGTATGTCAATATATGTATGTATGTATATATATATATATATATATATATATATATATATATATATATACATATAATATGCATATATGTATACATACATAGAGAGAGATGTAGGAATACATAGACAGATGTAGATAGATAGAATATGTACAAACATATATATGTAATACACACATACAGATATAGATATATGTAGATACATATACATAGACAGACAGATCTGACTATCTACAGGTATGACTGTACATGACGATGTCACACTCACCCTGTCCCACCCCCTCTGTCACTCTCACCCCCTCTCTGTCACACCCCCTCCCTCTCTCCATATCTATAGCAATATATGTACATCAATATATATATGTGTATATGTATACAGACATATATATATATATATATATATATATATATATATATATATATATATATATATATATACACATATAGATATATCTATATACATATATATATATATATATATATATATATATATATATATATAGAGAGAGAGAGAGAGAGATGTATATATATTCTGAGTGAGGCACATGTGTACATATGTATTGCAACAGGTGCCTGGTGACAAAGGCATGGAGTGAACACCAGTGTCATAACTGGAGTACCATACCCCATGTCAAATCACCTACACCAGTAACCACCAGATATGTGATTGGCTGCCCACCACTGCATGTGTCAGGGGTGAACAGGGTCATAAATGTGTACAATAGTCCCCCCAATGATATTCACAGTGGCACACTATTCCTGGAATACCTGCACATGGTATGTGTCACCAGACATGGTGTGTCAGCTACGGACATGTAGGTCAGTGTAACCCTCCACACCACATAATGGCTACCATGGTATGTACCTCACATGACAGCTACAGATATGGAGAAGGACACAGTGACATGTACAACACTGTGACAATGCACTCAAACACATTACCAATGCACAGTGACTGACAACACCACAGAGTACACACATACTACCCACATAGAGGTTACAACTCCTGGATTTACATACTTAAGTCACACCCACGACAGATGTCCAACAACCATAGTAACATCTCACACCATCCACAACCTAAATGACTGCTGTGTGTCGTCCGTGACACTGCAATAGAGAGCACATGGTGGAGGTACAGGTCCCTACCCATAGATAAGACATACCCTGCAATATACCACTCAGCGTTAAGAAGCAAGACTCCCCATGAGTACATGTCACACATACCCCTGCTGAATGTTAGTCAGACAGGTAATATGCCATATGAGTCACCCTGTGTAACTGTTTGACAGCAGCAGGTACCATCACATCACATGTGTCACAATGGTCAGGGTAGCAGAACAGTATGCTGCTGTAGTCCCAGGGGCAATAGCATATTGTATTGTATTGTATTGTAATGTATTGTATTGTGTTGTATTGTAGTGGTATGTAGACATGCCTCCTTTGTGTAGAGGAACCACTGCTGCTGTGCGCCAGTGTACAGGTACATATCCTGTAGTCAGGCTAGTGTTACATAGCACTTCTATATGTGTGTTTAGCTCCTCTTGGAGTTCATGTAGCATGCAACCGGGGATACCATCAGGTCCCATTCATGTTGTGTATTGTGCTTTCCTGAGGGCGGCTCTCACCTGGACAACTGTGATGACAGGGAGGTTACAGTCAGCTGGGATAACTATGTCTTATTTTGGGGGAGAGGGAGGGGGGAAACCTGCACTGAACCTGTCTGCCACAATGTTGCCAATATCTGTGGGTTCAGGGAATTATTTCTTGTTGTGTACTAACTATGAGCATAGTGGAGGGTTTCTGACCAGGCTGCTAACATAACTGAAGAAGGCCTTGTGGTTATCTGTAGTGTCCCTGCTGATTTCCCTCTCGAAGTTGACCATGGATGTTTGTATGTGAGAAAATAGCTCCTTACTAGTGCTGATCAGACATGCCTTCCCTTTATGGAATTATGCTCTGTCTTGCAGTAGCTTCCATCTTTTGTTATACAATCTGTCTATGGCTGGGGTCCACCAGACAGGATGCGGTCCCTTTGTGGAGAGTGTCTTGCTCTTAAATGGGATTGCACGATCCATGCATTCTTGGAGATGTCCGTAGAAATAATTTGTGAAGGGGTCAGCATTGTGGGTTGTGTCTTCCACTGGCCCAGTGGGCTGAAAGGATACCATGTCACTGTTACAAAGTGTAACGTTTGCATTTGAAATGTTATTCACTATAGTCTTTTGTGCTGGCGGTGGAGGTGGGATATGTATATCCAGGGCAATTAGTTTGTGGTCAGCTCACAGTAGTTGCTGATGTACCCCATACAGTACCTCGATACAAACCCCCGGAGTGAGGAGGTGCTTTGGACCTGAATCAGTGTTCTGACTGCTGGGGTTTGGTAGTATCTCATATGGAGTGTGCCAGGTACTGTTGCACAGTTGTTGGCTGAGCACTGATACCTGGCCATTTACATGTGTATCCACCAATAGACAGACAGATGCTATATATGTGAGATATGTTGTATCACAACAGTCGAGTATCATGTGTAGTATGTGTGCCAAATTCTGCTGACATATTTAGCTGATATCCTGTTATTTCCTTTTACAGGACTATGGCTCACCAGCACAATCCAGCTTACTCAGCAGCTGAGGATGAGGAGATACACCAGAGCCTGGTGTGGGATTATGCAATACTCTTTTCCCGCACCAGCCAGAATCAGCAGGAGAGGGCTGCACTGTGGCAAGACCTGGTCCGTCGGGTAAATGACATAGGCACGAATAATAGGACATATGAGCAGGTACGACATCACTGCAGTGATTTAATCAGAAATGTCCATCAGCGTGCATCGGATATCCACAGGCAACAGGTTGCCATAGGTGGTGGGATGGCTACACATCCCCCACTCACCAGACTGGAGGGACTACTCATAAGTGTTGTGGCTGCAGCTCGCCAACAACAACAGCAGCAGCAGACATGCATTATGATGGAGGCTGGAGCCACGCAGCAGCAAGACTACGAGTGTGCAGGTAATATGCCATATGTATAGTTGACTGTTGTGTACACTGGTAGTTAATGCATGTGTGAGGTGTGTCCTTGGTTTGTAGCTGTCATCATAGTATTCAATGTGCAAGTGTGATATTCGCAATATCAGCAGCTGACCTGTGAAAGGCGACTGTTGTACTACTGACCTGTATCATACTCAGTAACAATGGCACAGTTGTGCCCACTGACATTAGTTTCCTCACTTCTGCAGGTCCCTCCGGTGTAACAGCAATGCAGAGTATACATGCTGGTGAGTGTGTATTAACAATACCTTTAATAGTCTTGATAGTAATAGTAATATTAGGCTCACTGAGTAGTGCTCTGTGTATGCATGCAGGTGTGTCTGTGTCTGTGTTGATATCTCGCATACTGAGTAGTGTGCAACTGTGTGCAACTGCGTGCTACTGTGTGCATGCGTACATGTGTGCAACTGTGTGCATGTGTGCATGTGTGCAACTGTGTGCATGCGTGCATGTGTGCATGTGTGCACCTGTGCATGTGTGCACCTGAGCATGTGTGCATGCGTGCATGCATGCATGCGTGCATGTGTGCATGTGTGCACCTGTGCATGTGTGCATGTGTGCACCTGTGCATGTGTGCATGGGTGCATGTGTGCATGTGTGGACCTGTGCATGTGTGGATGTGTGCATCACTGGTAATATTGTGTAGACATTGTAAACTGTGTTTCCTGTTTCCCTCCCACAGGTTCTGGTGCTGCTCTGGTGTCATGCAGCAGGGAACCTGAATCAGGTGTCATGGGTACTGATAATGATGACAGCTGTGTAATGGCACAGGAAGGTATGCCAGGGTACGTCATTGGTCAGCCAATTGACAGTACACAGCTGTCAACCCCATCAATGCGCACAGTTATCCTGCCAATACACCCTTTGTCACCAATGTCCCTAGGTGATGGACAGGATACAGTGGGCATTGACCAGGGTAATGTGGTATCTGTGGCACATGCGTCCCCACACAGCAGCCATGGGCATGGCCCTGAGATGGTACCACACAGACAGATGTCCAGGGGTTCTCGTGGGAGCATCCGTGGGTGTACTGCCCCTGTCAGACATGCCCACAGAGGTCTTACAACCTCAGCTATGTTTTGGGCTGTCATGCAGGCACAGTCACATATGGAACGGTACACCAGACAGGGTCTGAGGGAGCTGACAGCATGTCGCACAGCCATGACTGACAGTATGCGTGACATTGCGGCTGCCATCCGTAATTTCACCGATGTCATAGACAGACGTTGTGGGGACATATTAGACCGGTTCCACAACTACATGTCCATGAGCCAGGGTGATGGTGGACGGTTGAGGCATTGATGTGGGTGTATGCCAGCAACAGCTGGCAGTCATCACGGACGACAACAGGGCCGCGGCTGCCCCCATAGTGCCAGCAGCAGCCCCAGCAATGCTGGGTCTGTGCTGTCATCAGACCACCCCAGAAGACCACATGCACATGGCTCTGGCCAGGCCAGACAGGGATCTGTGTCCAGTCAATGAACACCTGCTTCTGATGACAGTACCCAGTCTGGGTTGGTACCGGATACGGTCCGTAGCACCCCTGCAAGGCACAGGTACCATGTCCATGGCCAGAGACACTGATCTGTATGACCTGGCAGGTACAGTCTGTGACTGTCCACAAACACCAGTATATGGCAGCCATGAGGTGGAACTGTGTGCATCCATACACACATGCGAATTGACAACACCTAGGGCTACCGCATACACGCACACACTGCATCAACATTGCCCCACCTTGCACTGCTGTCCCTCACCAACACACATACACATATATGTCAATTGGTGGTATTGGTGGCTGACTCAGGCATACCAAGTTCACACCCTGTGCATATGATGAAACTGTGCCACCTCCTGCAACCTGTAACATCAGTGCAGGTACAGGTTAACATGTTGCTGATGCACAGGGTGACTACACAGACGTGTAGTAATAGTATCATGTTGTTAATAGTACTGTGTGCTGATATAATTGTGGGTATATCTCAGCATGCTTGATGCAGTAAGGGTATGATTGTCATGTAGTGTTGTCTACACCCATGGTAAGTACCATAGTGTAACATATGCACATGTTGGCATACTGGTGGTAAGGATGTCAACAGAAGGCTACATACATAGGTAGCACAGGGGATAAGGTAATGAAAGTATTGATACACAATGATGGACATGTAAACTGCATGTGGCATGTTGCCCACACTGGACTCTGCAATGCGGATGTATGAGGATGTTGATATGTGTGCAGTACTACACGACTGGTACAGGACACACAGGAGCACCCTAGCACTGCAAGCTCACATCTCATACCATGCTTGACAGCCCCAACACACAAAACTAACTGTCACAAGAGGGAGAGTCCCCATACATGTCAGGGATACTGTGGTGGCAGGCCAGGTAGCATACATCCTACTAAGTATGGAACCACTGAGTGAAGGCTCAGTGTCTGTTATTTGACATGTGTATTACTGCAAGTATGAATACCTGGGTTTCCATCCAGTTATTGTACATCCTGATGGTACATGGTCTGTACACTTGTGTGCGCTGAGACTGGACCCTAGCCATCTGAGCTGTGGATTTCCATGTACATGTGTATAGTGCCTGCATATCTGCACTGTTACCTAGTGGAAGTGGTACAGCTTGTTTGTTGTACAATGGACTACATGCAGCCCTGCTTACTGTAGCTTTGTTTGCATGCATGTTTGCTTGCAGTTACCCTGGAACACTGATCCCACTTGCAATGCAGAGTTACAGAGCTTCTGTGGACTCCTAGTGACATCTGCATAGCTTACTATATGTATGTCCATGTCTCACTTCACAGAACGTCACTGTTTGTCCTGTTCACATGTACGTTGCCTGTGACACATTGCATATGACTTACCTGGCATTTGTCCACGTGAGCAGTCATATATGCCATTGCTAACTAATCACAGACACTACACCCAAATAAAACGAAGACCCGATCCTCCAAAGGCAGACGTCCTGTCTGGTGGACCCCAGCCATAAACAAACTATACAATAGAAGGAGGAAGCTACTAAATGATAGAGCAAATTGCCAAAAAGGGAAGGCATCACTGATCAGTATTAGCAAGCAACTACGGGCACTCATAAAATTGTCTAAGGCCAGCTTTGAGAGGAAATTGCACAGGGCACTAAGGATAATCACAAGTCTTTCTTTAGTTATGTTAGGAACCTGGGTGGTAATTCCCAGATATGCTCAGAATTAGTCCCAAATGACAAAAGAAACACTGAACCCACAGACATTGCCAACATCCTAGCTGACAGGTTCAGCGCAAACGTCTCCCCCCCCTCCACACCAAAAGGGCAAATATCTATCCCAGCAGAGTGCTGCCCCCCTTACATCTCAGATGCTCAGGTAAGAGCCACCCTCTCCAAAGCAAGAAACACAGCATCAATGGGACCAGACAGTGTCCCGGGCTGTGTCCTACATGAACTCCAAGAAGAGCTAAACCCAAACATAAAACTACTGTTCGATCTCAGCCTTACTACAGGATATGTGCCCAAAGAGCGGCGTAGAGCAACAGCGGTCCCTCTCCATAAAGGTGTTGCCTTAACGGATCCTGGAAAATATCGCCCATAGGCCTGACTATCTTGGTCTGCAACACTATGGAAAGGATCATCATGGACCTCATAAAGATATTGGGGACCTACAGACACTGGGTCCTACGCAGTTCGGCTTTGTTAAGGGCAGATCCTGCCTCTTAAACCTGGTTGATTTCTTTGAAACAGTCACAAAGGCCATTGACGAGGGGAAGGTGGTCCACACAGCCTACCTGGACCTCGCAAAAGCCTTCGATACAATACCCCACTCGGGCATTATAGAGAAGCTCACCAGCTTAAATATCAACCCCTATGTCACTAGATGGATTGCAAACTGGCTCAAGGACAGAACCCACATGGTTAGAATTGCTGGAGCCATGTCAGACTCCAAAACAGTTAAAAGCGGTGTCCCACAAGGCTCAGTCCTGGGACCTCTGTTGTTCGGTATATATTTCTCGGAGGTATAGGCCAACATGGAAGGACTGTGGCTGACCATGTTCGCAGATGACTGCAAACTGGCCGCCATAATCGACTCTCCAGCTGACACAAGCATCCTCCAAAAGGGCCTCATAGAAACAGACAACTGGTGCCAGAGCCATGGCCTCAAGCTAAATGCCAAACAGTGTATAGTCATCCCCTTTGGCAAAAACAAAGTGCCCACAGATTACCACATAGGTGATAATCCATTAAGTACAGAATAAGTAATTAGGGACCTGGGGACCCAAGTTAATAGCGATCTCTCATTTGACAACCACGTGGCCACAGTGGTTAGAAAATCATTTTATATAGCCCACCTCATCATGAAGGGATTCACATCTAGATCAGGGGAGATCATTGTGCCTCTTTACTCATCCCTCAGCAGGCCCATAATTGAGTACAATGCCCCTGTTGGGATGTACCTTACCAGACAACTGCAGCAACTGGAAAGACCCCAAAAGTACCTCACCAAGAGGATCAAAGGGCTCAAACAGATGCCATATGCTGCCCGGTTAAAGAAACTCCAGCTCTACTCAGTGGCATACCGCCTGTTCAGAGGCTATCTGTGCCTGACGTATAAAGCCATGTCCAACCCGGAATTAATGGACATGCTGCACCTCAGAATATCCAAATCCCATCAAGCTATGCGCTCGAGAGACTTGAACCTCAGCACTGAAATAAATAGGACATGCTGGAGGGACAGATTCATAATCCAGAGGCTCCCTTCACTCTGGAATACAATCCCAGTCCAGGTTAGGCAGAGTCCCTCACTGACTCTCTTCAAGAGGAATCATGATGAGTGGATGGGAGATTGTAGGTTTACCCCGGGTATCACGTCTGTGTCACTGTTAGACAGAGGCACAGTATACTAACCTCGGAAAAGGGCATGGCAAATTAATTTAAAATGGGTGGCGAAAGCCAAACACATTCTAGCTAGGCTTATAAATACCCTAGGGCAGATAACCTAGTATGAACCTATGAACCTACGAACCTATGTACCTTGTTCCCCATTGGCCCTATGTGCTGTTAATCACCATGGCAATCACAATACTATGGTAGCATGTGCAAAGGTCACTTGTCAGTCATGTTTATGGTACAGTTGTGGTATATGTGGGTCATGTGGCAATGTCACAGCTGCCACATGTACACAGTCAACCCTCTCCCCTACACATGGATGTACAACACATGTATGAGATGCAACCACATAGCCAAACTGGGGACTAAGCACTCCGAACCCAGTACTGGCATAACCTGTCAGGTGGCATGAAATACTACAGTGACTACAATACCAGTCTGATGTAGACCTACACTGACAGCAATCCAAACACATGAACACACTGGGCCATTCATGGAGCCTCAGAATAGCATCCTGCCTGAGCAGCAGACACCTCTTCAGCTGGCACACAGGCATACGTTAAGCCAGAACACAGCACATGCAACACATAGCACACAAATCCTGTGTGCCACACAGTCACAGCCTGTATGGCTAGACAACACACCTGCTACAGTTGTGTTAGGTACCTTTATTGTCCGGTACGGTGAGGTCACGCTCACCAGGCTGGACAAGGTGAAGGTCACAGTGATATGCCCTTGGGGCACTATGGTTCACCACATGACACAAGCATACAGGTCAGTGAGAGGCATGGACACATATGACTCAGTCATTGTCCATGCCACTATGGCTGACCTGTGATGTACCTCCCTGGACTACATGATAGGGAACATGGAAGGGCTCTCTGAGCATGTGGCACAGGCTGGTATGACCCATGGGAACTATTGAAGGTCACAGGTACATATGTGCATTTGGCACACGCATACATCATCTGTGTCCATTGCCATTACTGGTTTAATCAATGTCATGCATTATTGTGAACAACAACCCACACACATGGGCATTCTGTGTGACAAAAACACACGTGGCATGTGTGGAATTCAAAGCCATAACTAACTGTGCTATGACAGTAGTGAGAGACGCAGTAGCAGAGCATGCTATTTGCATTACTGGGAGATTTGGCGTCTTCCACTGTACTTGTAGGGTGCTCACATCATCTCTGTGTAGAGATTGGTATATGCAGCAGCTGGTGTGTTGTACTGGTTGGCAAAAGGGTCAGTTTTCTTACACATGTAATTGCACACACCCTACTTCCACCCCCCCCACACACACACACACACACACACACACACACACTTGCAGGATTCAAATCCCTACCTAATTATGTTATGACACTCAAGACAGATGCATTAGCAGAGCGCACTATTCACGTCATTCGGAGGTTTCTCTTCTCTTGCTGTACTTATAGGGTGCTGACATCATCAGTGTTTAGAAGGGGAATGTGCATCCTGTCGTATGTTCTCCTACTTGCCAAAAGGGACATTTTCCTCACACAGAATTAAACACACACTAACACCCCTTACCCACACACACACAAACTTGCCATTTGCAGGATTCAAACTCCTACCTAACTATGTTATGACACTTGAGACAGACTCACTAGCAGAGTGCGCTATTCACATTACTGGGAGGTTTTCCTTCTCCTGCTGTACTTATAGGGTGCTGACATCATCAGTGTTTAGAAAGAGGAATGTGCATCCTGTAGTGTGTTCTTCTAGTTGCCAAAAGGGACATTTCTTTCATACAGAATTGCACACACACTAACCCCCCCTCCACACACACTGAGCATTTGCAGGATTCAAACCCCTATTTAACTATGTTATGACACTCAAGACAGACACATTAGCGGAGCGCGCTATTCGCATTACTGGGAGGTTTCCCTTCTCCTGCTGTACTTATAGGGTGCTGACATCATCAGTGTTTAGAAAGAGGAATGTGCATCCTGTAGTGTGTTCTCCTAGTTGCCAAAAGGGACATTTCTTTCATACAAAATTGTACACACACTACCCCCCTCCACACACACTAAGCATTTGAAGGATTCAAACCCCTACATAACTATGTTATGACACAAGAGACAGACGCATTAGCAGAGTGCGCTGTTCACATTACTGAAAGGTTTCCCTTCTCCTGCTGTACTTATAGGGTGCTGACATCATCAGTGTTTAGAAAGAGGAATGTGCATCCTGTAGTGTGTTTTCCCAGTTGCCAAAGGGACATTTCCCTCACACAGACTTGCACACACACCAACCCCGCTCACCCACACATGCTGAGCATTTACAGGATTCAAACCCCTACCTAACTATATTATGACACTTGAAAGAAACACATTAGCAGAGCGCACTATCCGAATTACTGGGCATCTGCTCTGCACCTGTAGTATTTATAGGGTGCTGACATCATTATTTCTACAGAGGTATGTACATCTAGTACTACCTGTCAGGTGGGGGATAGCATATATATGCATTTGCAGCCACCTACATCAAGGTCAGTTATGCACATCGCACTGGCAGGTTATGTGCTATACCATGCTTCGTGACCACAGGACCTGTAACACACAACACAACCAGTTTGGACCACCCCTCCCACATCCAGGAGACACACTTTGCTTCCCTGGGTACAGTGCCAAGATATGCAGGTATTCACATACACCATTCCAGTTGTTAACGTCAAGTACAGGTATGTTGTGTGTGGGAACTGCTCAGGCCTCTACAACATTACCCTACAGCCACTACAATTTGTGAGTCCATGTGCTATGGCAGGACCACTCACCACAGCCACAAGGGGGAATACATATTGCATCTGACCATCTACAACATGGGTACTCACTGTTCCACACCAGAGGTAGACCACCATTGTTGATATGTGGCCATACCCACCTTTCCCTGGACATCCATACCCCATCCCCACCCCCAGGCAAGGTTGTCACTGCAAACAAAGTGTATTTATCAAAAGCAGACTTTACACTTGTGAAGACTGGGGTGGAAGACTTCAAAGGACCCATGCTGGGGGAGTATACAGGCCACTCTGCATACTCCTTGACAATTGCATTCTATGAGCATGTGGAAGGTTTGCATTGATCATGCTATCCCAAATATACCCATGACTGCTCCACAACAGGACACCTGTCAGGTGTACACCAGCCATATATGAGCTGTCCAACAGACAGAGTGAGCTAATACATTGCAGAGCAGTAGCCCACAGAGGGAGGACATCTCTGAACAGTACTGGCACGACACTTCAATCCCTCATAATCATCACGACAAAGTGTTGACAGTGAAATTGTCCAGACAATGCAGATAAGGCTCCCCTCAGTCTGTTATTGATGCCCATGTACTGTTAGAGGTCCTCGGCAACCCTCTTCCAGCACACAGAAACAACATGGATGTGGCTTAGCAAATTCAACCCCTGGGATCTCCACTGTGTCCCTGCTTGACAGAGGCACAGCACACTAGCCTCACACGGTGCCTTATGTGACCTACTTTACAGTGGCACAGTAGCCTAGGGTACTGGGGAGGCAGACGCCAAGCACACTCTGGCTAAGCTGTCATTCCCTAGGGCAAACAGCCTAGTGTTGACCTCTACACCCATATGTTTAATTGTCAGATGCACAATATTTGTTGCTGATAGACTGTTTGCAAGTCTTTATTGCCATAGCATTCCCTGTTTCTATGAACAACTTGTGTATCTGTGGAAGATGTTTGAATATGGGAGGGATCCACTATATCACGTATGTCTCTGTAGTCATTTAACTGTGTGCACTGGGCATATTGCTGTAATGTGGTTGGTTCCTGGAATTACACGTACAAATATCAGATATGTGTGGCCAAATGCTAAACTGAGATTTGGCCTAAGTGTGTGAGCATGCCCAGTTCAGGCTTCCCATGGCATGTTGTCTGACATATGTCTCATGACTCAAAGTGTGCGGGCATGCCCAGTGTGAGCTTTCCATATGTTGAACTCTGCAGCCCACCAGATTTGTGGATGAGTGTGAACTTCAACAATATCTCACGTTTATGGTTGTGTGTTGTGTGTCATGTTGTGTAGTTACTGTCCAACTGCTTTGTGTCTGAACACAACAGGGATTATACTCTGCCTGCAGGGTTTGCATGGGATACTTTGCATACAGTTGTCAACATCCTTTTATACTGACCTAACACTGTAGTACCGTATAGTGTACTGGTTCAGTACTTTCACTGCGGTGAACAGTATCTTCGCCTTTAGTCCTATCACTGCTTTACATTTTCTTAGTGAGTACAACAGCCTGGTTAGGGGCCAGTTGTGCACATCTGACCATGTTGCATTATGTTCAGATATGAACTACTTAAACCAGGCTTGTCCAACATTGGTAGTGTATTCCACAACATAGGTGTACATTGGCAAACACTAGCGATGTGCCCTAGGCCATTTCTAATGCTAGTCGGAGAGTGTGTTTGTCCTTCGACACACATTGTAGGTGGAGATTGCCATGGCATATGTCATGGTTAGTATACTGTGCCTCCGTCTACCCATGACATAACAGTGATACCCAGGGTAAACCTACCATCTCACATCTACTCATCAAGATTCCTCTTGAGGAGAGTCGATGAGTGACTCTCTGGCTAACCTGTACTGGGAGTTTACTCATGAGTGGTGGTGGCTTCTGTGTTATGGATCATTCAGTACAGCTTGTCCTATGTATGTCAGTGCTGGGGTTCAGGTCTCTCATGTGCATAGCTCACTGCCATTCAGATTGTACAAGGTGCAGCATGTTCATTGATTCCAGCTTGGACATGGCTTTATACATCAGGCACAGCTTGCCTCTGGGTGGGCAGTATGGCAGTGTGTGGAACTGCAGTTTGTTTAATCATGCAACACATGGCATCTGTTCAAGCTCTTTGATACTCCTGGTGAGGCACTTTTGGGGACTTTGCAGTTGATGGAGGTGTCTGTTGAGGTACATCCCACAGGGGCTATTGTAGTCAATTGTAACGCTGATGAAGGATGACTGCAGAGCCACAATGACCTCCCCTTATCTAGATCTGACAACCGTCGTGGTAGGTGGTTATATGGTATGTTTCTGTAACCACTACAGCCACATGCTTGTCCAATGCAGGATATCTATCATCTTGTGTCCCCAGGTCTCTCATTACATGTTAAGTACTTAATGGGTTAACACCTATGTGGGAATCGGTGGGCACTTACTGTATATCCACAGGGGTTGACTATACACTTTTCTGCAATTAGCTTGCTGACATGGCTATGGCACCAGTTGTCTGTTTCTATGTGGCCCTTTTGTGGGATGCTTGTGTCAGCTGGAGGGTCAGATATGGTGGCCAGTTTGTAGTCCTCTGCAAATATGTTCAGACACAGTCCTTCCATGTTGGCCTGTACCTATGGGACATATATACCAAACGAGGGAGGTCCCAGGACCAAGCCTTGTGGGATGCCAGTTATATCTGGTTTGTAGTCTGACATGGCTGCAGCATGTCTGACCATGTCAGTTCTGTCCTTGGTCTGGTTTGCAATCCCTCTACTGACATAGGGGTTTATATTTAAGCTGGTGAGCCTATCTATAATAAACACGTGGGATATTGTATGGAAGCCTTTGCAAGGTCCAGCTACGCTGTGTGGACCACATTGCCCTCATCAATGACCTTAATGACTGTTTCAAATGAGTCAAACATGTTTAAGGAACACTTAAGAAAGCCACACTGGGTAGGGTCCGGTGTCAGTAGGTCCCCAATATCTTTATGTCTGCAGTAAATGCTGATCCTTTCCATAGCTGTGCAGACCAAGCTTGTCAGGATTCTGGGGTGGTAGTTTTCAGTATCCATTCAGGCAACACCTTTGTTGGGAAGGACCACTGTTGTTGTACACTGCTCTTTGGGTACATATCCTGTGGTAAGGCTGACATTGAGCAGTAGTGTGATTTGTCATTCCATTCTTCTTGGAGTCCATGTTGGACTCAGCCCAGGACACCATCTCATACCATTGCTGCTGTGTGTTTTGCTTTGTAGATGCTGGCTGTTACCTCAGCATCTGCAATGTCAGGGGACCAGCAGTCTGCTGGGATAGATATTTTGCATTCTGGGGGGGGGGGGATTGCACTGCACCTGTCAGGTTGTATGTTGGCAATATGTGTGTGTGTTTGGTATGTAGTTTGTAATATTTGAGTGATTCAGAGCATATCCGTGAATTCCCAACAAGGTTGCTACCATCAGTTGAGAAAGCCTTGTGATTATCCTTAGTGTTCTGTACAATTTGTATCTTCATAGATTCATAGGGTCATACTAGGCTATCCACCCTAGGGCATTTATAAGCCTAGCCAGAGTGTGTGTAGCTTTCACCACCCCTTGCTATGTGAATATTATGGCCATTTATGATTTACTTTACTGTGCCTCTGTCTGGACGTGACACAGTGAAGACCCCAGTGTACATCTACGATCATCCATCCACTTGGCAAGATTCCTGTTGAAGAGTGTCAGTGAGGGGCTCTGCCTAACATAGAGTGGGATTCTGTTCCAGGGTGTAGGGAGCCTCTGGGTTATGTATCTGTCCCTCCAGCACATCCTATTTCATTATGTGTTGAGGATGACATCTCTCGCTCTCACAGCTCCGATGGCTTTGGGTTTTCTGGGGTGGAGCATGTCCATTAATCCTGTGTTGGACATGGCCTTGTCCAACAGGCATACAACGCCTCTGTGTAGGCAGTATGTGACTGCATTCAGCTGGGGTGTCTACAACCAGGCAGCATATGACATATATTTGAGACCCTTTATCCTCTTGGTGAGGTACATTTGAGGTCTTTCTAACTGCTGCAGGTGTCAGGTAAGGTACATCCCAAATGAGGCATTGTACTAGATTATGGGTCTGATAAGAGAACAGTACAGGGGCACAATGACCTCTTTTGACGTAGATGTGAATCCTTTCATGATACGGTGTCCAATATAGACAGTCTTCCTAGCCAGATTGGCAATGTGAGTGTCACATAACAGGTTACTGTCCACTTGTGTCCCTAGGTCCCTGATTACTCCTTCCATACATAATGGTTTACCACCTATGTGGTAATTTGTGAGTACCTTGTTTGGTATTTGGTGGGACATTCATACTGTCCAGTGTCTTCAGGATGGCTGGGTAGGGTTCCTGTGTGTGAGAGTGTGGTCTGTAGCATGCTACAGACTGTACAGCAGTTTTGCCTATGGCTAGGTGCACATGGGTGGTCTCCGATGCTTCGTGTATTGTCAGTTACCTGGACGTATGGGTGTCTGTGCTGAATATGGATACTCCCCCTCCTTTTATGTTTTGGTCCAGGTTTTGGGGCCATAACGCATGATATGAGGTATAACCTGGTAGTGCTGGTGTGCTATCAGGAGGCTTGCAGCAGGTTTCTGTCACTGCACAGACATCGATGTTCTCCATACTGGGGAGGGCCTCAGGAGCATGCATATTGCGGTTTACACGTCTGGCATTGGTCAGCATTACCCTTATGTTTCTTACCACTTATGTTTTCTAGGGTGGTGGGTTAGTCGTTTCAGCCTTGCTTATGTAAGGCTCTATGGAGGTGGCAAAAGCCTTATCCAATATCCAGACGCCCATGGTAACAGGTGCAAGCCATCCTTTGAAAAGCAGCATGGCTTGTCAAGCATGACATCCCAAGCAGACAGACATTAGATCCTCTTGGAATGACAGCAGTAATTGTGCCACTTGTTAAAGCTGATCATTCTGTGTTTGTACTGTGGCATCATTCTTGGTGAGGGTAGGATGCTGCAAATGGTCAGTGTCATAGAGGCCTGGAGTACATACTCAGAGAGCTCATCTATGTCTCTTTTCATGTAGTCCAGGGAGGTACATCTCAGGTCATTCACACCAGCATGGACAATGGCTGCGTCATATTTCTACTTGCTTTGGGGTGACCTGCGTACTTGTGTTATGTGGCGTATTATAGCAGCCTACAGGCAGCTTACTGTACCCTTTCCCTTGTTCAGTCTGGTGAGCGGGACAGCAGTGTGTCTGACTATGGAGTCACTTATTACAACTGTATCAGGCATGTTGTTTCTCCTTCTGGCCTGTGACTGTTTGGCACACCAGCTTTGTGTACTGTGTGTTGCATGTGCTATGTTTGGAGGTTGTGGTTGCTTGGGGGTCTGCTTTGGAGGCCTCTGTTGGTGTGGTGTGTTTGTAATTAGGGCCTCCGGGAATGTTTTTCTGTGTTTATGTCTTTGGTTTGCAGTTGTGATAGGTCTATGTGGGACTGGGTTTGTGGTGTGTGTGGTTACCTTCTCCTCCTGACTAGTTTTGACAGTACTGAGTTGAGGAGCTCAGCCTCCGGTTTGGATAAATGGTTGCATCTCTCACATATATTTGTATTTCTTGGGGGAAGTTGAGGGTTGTCTGTGTACTTGGGGCAGGTGTAACATTGCCTCAGGATTCACAGATTCAACTTGTTGTAGCTGGCCTTAGTGGATTGTATGTGTGGACATATTTTATTGCCATACTACTGATCAGTGATTACTTCCCTTTTTATGTTTGCTCTATCATGTAGTAGCTTCCTCATTCTCTTGCATGGTTTGGTAACGGCTGGAGTCCAGCATGCCAGATGCCTGCGTGTATGGCATTGTGTCTTGTTGTTATTTGTGATTGCATAATCCAAGCATTCCTGGCTGTGTTCATGGAATGCCTGTATAACAGGTTCTGAGGTGTGGCCCATATTTTGCACATGCATAGGGCCTTTAATGGATTCCACATCAGTTTGGGGGAGTGCAACTTTTGCTTTACACATGTTTTTCACTGTGGTTTTCTGGCCAGGGACTGTGGTCAGGATTTGTATATCCAGTGTGATTACTCTATGGTCTGGTCTTACCAGTGAGGGATACACTTCTCATCTTGCCATCCAGTACCCATGTTGCTGATTATCACATCCAGTATGCTTACCCCTCTTGTGGGAGTGGTATGTTGTTCCTGGGCATTTTGGTTTATGGATTCTAGGGACTTTTCTCCTACAGTGTTGGAGCTAGTATAATGCTCCCAGTCTATGTCTGGGTATTTTCAGTCAACCAATATAATGTGGTTTGGGGGGCTTGATATATTCATGTATTCCAATATAGGCCAGGTGCAGTTCCTGGTGTTAGGATGGTAGTCTGTAGCAGGCTATAAACTGGGAAGCAGTTTTAGCCACTGTTACTTCACCATGGCTAGTCCATGCTGCTTCTTGTTGTGGTACCAACATGGGGGTGTGGTTATCCTTGACAATTATTGCTAGTCACCCTACTTTTGTAGCTTGTTCCATGTTTTGAGGCTGTACAGCACAGTATGAGGTGTAACCTGGTAGTGTTAGGGTGCTGTTGTTTGCCTTGACCCAGTTTTCTGTTACAGGACAGATATCAACATTCTCCATACTGGGTGAGTTTACACTGCATGTATCTTGCTGTTTAGACTTCTGGCATTGGGTAGCATTACATCTAGGTTCTTATCCCTTCTGATACCTATGGAGGTGGGTTTGTGTTTTGAGCCTTACCTATTCAGGGCACGCTGTGGGTAACGACAGCCTTTGCCAGTATCCATAAGGCCTGGAATGATTGATGCACACCTCCCCTAGCAGGTGGAGCATCATGTCATGCTCAGCATGTCATCCCAGGCTGGCGCACATTGGATCCCCTTTGACTAACTGCAATACTTCAGCCAATTATTGCAATTGATCATCCCATCGTCATATTGTGGCATCATGCTTGGTGAGGGTAGGATGTTAGTCAGGGACCTCAAGTGTGCATATACTACATGGTGTTACATTACTTAACACATGGCATTCATGCCTCCAGTGGTGCTGCAGGGCTGCCTCTGTCGGATGCACATATTACACTCCCTGTACATGTTTGAGAGCAGGTTATGTCATTTTAGGCATCCATGTTATTATATGAGTGAGTCAGAGAGGGGTATCATTCCTAGGGTTCCTACTAAGCCAGTGTATGTGCTATGCGTTGCCTCTTTGCCAAGGCCAGGGCATACTGGGCATGCCTCCTTCTGCCTACTGGGGCAGGCTCAGGTTGTTCCTCCTCTGAGTCACGCTCTGCCTGTGATGGCCTTGGCAATGGTGGGGGGCTGTTTGGCCTGGCCCTATGCTGGTCCTGCTGCAGCTGTTTTCACAAGCTCATATTATGTAGCATAGCACATACCATGACAATTTGGGTACATGTAGTTGGTGAGTACTGCAAGGCTCCACCAGATGTGTCCAGACACTGGAACCGTGACTTGAGCAGCCCAAACACACGCTCTATTACATTATGTGTTTGTGCGTGTGCCTCATTATGGCGTTCCTGTTCAGGTGTGTGCGTTTCTGATGGGTGTCATCAGCCACGGCTCCAGTGCATAACCTGCATCCCCCACTAGGTGTCCGTGTGGGATGTCCCCATTGGCAAATGTCTGGTACAGCTGCGTCAAATGCCAGATATGGGAATCATGGTAGCTCCCAGGGCAGCCAGCACACACATTCATTATTATGCCCTGGGCATCACACATGACCTGGCAGTTGATGGAGGGGAAGCCCTTGTGGTTTATGTAGGCCCTACCCTGCTCACCAGCTAGTGCTTTGATGCGTATGTGCGTGCAGTCTATTGCACCCACTACCTCAGGGTATTCCGCTATTTGCTGGAAGCGACGCATATTGCTGGCCAATACCTCACGGGCATTGGGGAAATATACATGATCACCGACATGTGCTGACATGGCATCCAGGAACTGGTGCAGTACCCTGGAGGCTGATGCCTGTGATATCCCATCATATCACCAGTTGGTCTCTGGAAGGTACCTGTTGCTAGTATTCTTATGCCAACAAATACCTTGATTTCCACTGGGATAGGTTCCCCTCTGTTGGTTCTGTGTGTGAGGCGTGGCCTGCACAGCTCGACAATTTGCTGCAGGAGGTCTCTGTCCACTCTATAGCGCTCTGCTATCTCCAGCTCATGTAACCCATGGTAGGTGACCCTGGGCCTGTACACTCTTCTCCGTCTCCTCACTGTGGGTTGTCTGGCACCATCTGCATTGTCACCACATTCAGCGAGTAGCCTATGTCTCCTTATGACAGCTATGGCAGCCCCTAGCATTTCTGCTCTGAGTTCAGCTTTTTCAGTTTTCACTTCTAATAGCTTACTCCTGTCTTGCAGTGTCTCTTGAGAGAAACATTCTGCACTGCTGTTTGCAGAGTTTTAAGTGCTGGGCTGAGCTACTATTCTGCCTGTGTAATTGCCTGCTTCTAATTGTTTTCACCTGCTAGCTCCAGCAGTATTCCCTGCTAGCTTCCTAATAATTCTGTTGCTTCCTTTTTCCTCTCTGTTTCCTCAGGGGGTGCAACGTGCATACTAGCAGAAACACGCTCACAGTGGCTTACACATGCGCACACATGCTTACGGTTCAGAATCTGCTTATTCGGTTAAAAGCGCACACCAGCGCAAACAGTCTTACAAGTCTGCCAACAGGCTCCCACATGCTCAGTCTGCCTTACACGCCACGCACACTGCCCTACTGCGCTTCATGCGGCGCACATGCATGCACGCCCAGCAAGAAACTTTGGTGTAAGCAACAGTGTACACCTTTCATTTCTTGACTTTCCCATGCTTATGTTGTGGCACTCCTCTTTCCATGATATGTGTCTGACATCTGTCATGTAACACTGACCTCCAATGAACTGCATTTCTTTCTACCATTCCCCCTTGTGATGTCACCTATCTCCTACTCTATTCCTCCCCCTTATGTATCTCTTACACTACTCAGAATGTGCTCATTTGTTTTGTGACAGTGGAATTCAGTATCCTAACACTCATTTACATCAGATTGCCTACTAATGCTTAGTTGCATGTCTTAGACTCAGCTTTCCCCCTTAGCAACCACTAAACGGTGGTCATGTTGTTTTTGGTCTGCTGGTCCCTGCATTGTAAATCCATGTACTGCATAAAACCCACATTTGTGGGTTTATAACCTTCATTTTTATGTTTTATACAGCGCAGCCCGTTTGCGCTGGGCTTCACTGCGTTTAAACATCGGCGATCGCCGAAAAAAAAAATATTTATTTTTCATATTTGCATCCGGGTACCTTGCCAATGGCCACATATGTGGCCATTGGCATGCTGCCTGACACATATGCACCCTTTATTTGGAGCTGACATGGCTCCATTGTGGTTTTTGCAGAAACGTACTCAGTTTTCAACTGAGTACATTTCTGCAGCTAAAACGGCTCTTACACGGGCTGCTTTGGGCTTGTGGATCGCTAATCTACCTCATTTGCATGCCTTTGGGCTGCAAGTGAGGTGATTATATCCACCCACTCCGTGTAAGAGACGTTTAGCTGGTCTCTTACGAATTTAGGGCTGTTCCTGGATCGCGAAGGCTGCATGGAGTCTTACACTACTCTTAGACTCGTGCAAGCCTTCGTGAATCTTGCCCATTTCCTTTCAGTGCTACCTATACTTCTCAACTGTCCCTATTTTTGCAGAATGCCCCTGGTTTGCTTGACATGTTTGCCCTGTACTGCATAAAATTTTGATTTTGGGTAAATCAGTCATTAGATCTGTGTACTTCTTATTGTTCAAAAAATGCATGTTGGTGCAAAACCTGTTGTTCTATTAACTCTTAAATGAATTAGAGTGATATTTGAAAATGTCACTTGATTTTATTCCTGCCCCCTCATTATTTTTGGCTTTGTGCAGAATTTTTGACAAAATACATTAAGATGTATGGTAAAACATTCAGGTCTAAATTATCTCTATTAGTGCTATTATGGCAAGCCAGAAATAGAGTATTAGGTTGCTTATGTTGCTGCCTGTAGAAGAGTGTGTGTGTTGTACCTTTAAGAAGCATTTCGAGGTTGGCACATGCATATAAATAGCCAGCATGTGCTAGCTTCAGTGTCATTTTTTGAGAGTGCAGCCAGAGAGTGAGCATGTATGAGTGTAATAGCTAGCTTGTTTATGAGTTTATCTAAGTTAAAATTATTAAGGCTCAACCCTGATGTGTTTGTACATAATAAAGCTGCTTGAACAGAACCCACCAAGACTCGTCTATTTTATCCTGACTAGATGAGCGACATGGTGTCAGGACTGGGATTCCAGAGACTGCTTTTCAGAGCTATGATGTGCAGAGATCACAGTGAAGGTAAACTAGGAGAAACGAGCACGAAAAAGGACCAGAAACGAACTTGCACAAATGATTTATTTTATAAAAAAGAAAAAACTGAACATTACAAGGGCACAAACAGCATTATTAAGCATGCAAGAGGCACAAAAGGTTTATTAATTAAGTGAAATGTTTAAAATTAAGATATTTGAAAAAACAATTTTCAGAGAAGCACATAAGGAGTTTGGAATTACCATGGAATTGCAAACGAAGCATGTTTAAAGCAAAATATGCATGTTTTGAGTAAAACAAGCACAAGAAAAGTATAATGGCTAACTTATCCTATCCCCCATAATGCCTCGACCATTCCCTCTTTAGCTCTACTCCTAAACTACATTTTCTTACTACAACTTCTCTCTGCTTCACTAACAGATCTTGTCTCATGTGAACCACTACTCATAAATGAGCAAGCAATCAAAATGGGGTTGACACCTCTGTGAATGCTTCACTGCATACATAAAGCACACTTGCTTCATGATTATGTTTCAATGTACACATAATGTACACTGTTAATTTTAAGCCTGTACAACCTACAACTGTTTAGCATCAATTGTTTAGTATTTTACTGCTCAATCTACAACTCTTCTCTAGCATCAATTTTTAGAATTTTACTGTTTTGTTCCATTACTTTCAAGACTGTATTTTAAGTCTGTACTTGATTTTTCTTTGTTTTAAACATAATTTGTAAATGCTGTAGTGTTTCTGGAGCTTATCACCCTGGGCTTCTGCTGAAAATGGGCTCCTGGCCCAATCAGACTATTCGGTTAACAAATGTAATAAATAAATAATAGAAAAGGGCATTGAAAAAGACTAAGCAAGCAACATGAATATAATAAAAGCGAAAAGGACACATTAAACATAAATAAAGCAACGCGACTGCATGTTTTTTTGAAAAGTACTGTGTTTTGGCATAACTACTACTTCATATTGTATTCGGGGCATAACTAGACTTATTCAAAGTATCTGAAAGTGTGTAAAAGTGCTTACAGTGTGTGCTTATTACGGTGCATTTATTCCAGAAAGTTTATTTGTAGGCAAAGTGCAACTATTTCATGAAGTACAGTCAAAATGCAGGCATTTTTAAAAGTTTCTTATGCTAGATGTTCCTATTAATAAAGTGCCACCATTACAGAGTGTTTCATGCACTGTAAAGAGTTATTTGGCAAAGTACAGACATTTTTGGGAAGTTTCAGTGTGCTGTATACTGTTTATTTGCAAAGTGCAGTTACTTTGAAATGTTTCTTACTCTGAGCTTCCTCTGCCCAATTTATTCACACAGTGCAGTTATATTTAAATGTTTCTTACACTAATAAGAGGTGATTTCTTAAAGTACAGTAATTTCAAGAGTATTACAGTGCCCAAGAGACATATTTCACAAAGTCCAGTTATTCAGAGGCTTGTTTTGCTATTGGGTATAGTTACAAATACTAGCATACATTTCTGGCATATGTATATGTGTGTATGTTCATGCATACTTCCAAAAGCCTTCACTGGTATGTGTTAATATGGCAGGTCGATTTTGAAAACCATCACCATTGGTGTTTGTTCAGAATATTGCAGAGAACTGGAGAATATAACAGCAAGAGTATGATATTTTTATACAAGCAGCTTATTTTGACAAAGATGCACACAGCAAGGCATTCATTTTGCTGAACTTAGCTGCGTCTGAGGCCACTGAAAGAGAACGTTCATTTGTGTATGCTCCAGTAGTATATGAGGGCGGAGGTGAAAACCGTCATATTGTTGTACAGGCTGAATCAAGGGAAGACCCTGGTTGTTTCAAGTGCAAATTCAGGGAAATATGTAACCCCCAACAAATATTAGATTAGAGAGGAATTTGTTTTACACAAGAGATAAAAAACCAGGGTAAACTTTTGCATCTTATATAAATGACTTCAGAAACAAAGCTAAAACGTGTCGGTTTGGTGACTTAAAAGATATGTTGATAAAGGATAGACTTGTATGTGGTATTAATAGTGCTGCAGTGAGAAGGATTTTGCTTTGTGACAATGATTTAATGCTGAGCAGAGGTATTGAGGTTTGTAAAAAAAAACCAAAAAAGAAGGTTTAATTTGTTTCCCCTTCTTTCTTGGGTTTTTTTGTTATAGGGTGCTGACATCATCAGTGTTTAGAAGGGGAATGTGCATCCTGTCGTGTGTTCTCCTACTTGCCAAAAGGGACATTTCCCTCACACAGAATTAAACACACACTAACACCCCTTACCCACACACACACAAACTTGCCATTTGCAGGATTCAAACTCCTACCTAACTATGTTATGACACTCGAGAGAGATGCATTAGCAGAGTGCATTATTCGCATTACTGGGAAGTTTCCCCTTCTCCTGCTGTACTTATAGGGTGCTGACATCATCAGTGTTTAGAAAGAGGAATGTGCATCCTGTAGTGTGTTCTTCTAGTTGCCAAAAGGGACATTTCTTTCATACAGAATTACACACACTAACCCCCTCCACACACACTGAGCATTTGCAGGATTCAAACCCCTATTTAACTATGTTATGACACTCAAGACAGACACATTAGCGGAGCGCGCTATTCGCATTACTGGGAGGTTTCCCTTCTCCTGCTGTACTTATAGGGTGCTGACATCATCAGTGTTTAGAAAGAGGAATGTGCATCCTGTAGTGTGTTCTCCTAGTTGCCAAAAGGGACATTTCTTTCATACAAAATTGCACACACACTAACCCCCCTCCACACACACTAAGCATTTGCAGGATTCAAACCCCTACCTAACTATGTTATGATACATGAGACAGACGCATTAGCAGAGTGCGCTGCTCACATTACTGGGAAGTTTCCCTTCTCCTGCTGTACTTATACGGTGCTGACATCATCAGTGTTTAGAAAGGGGAATGTGCATCCTGTACTGTGTTTTCCCAGTTGCCAAAAGGGACATTTCCCTCACACAGACTTGCACACACACCAACCCCGCTCACCCACACATGCTGAGCATTTACAGGATTCAAACCCCTACCTAACTATATTATGACACTTGAAAGAAACACATTAGCAGAGCGCACTATCCGAATTACTGGGCATCTGCTCTGCACCTGTAGTATTTATAGGGTGCTGACATCATTATTTCTACAGAGGTATGTACATCTAGTACTACCTGTCAGGTGGGGGATAGCATATATATGCATTTGCAGCCACCTACATCAAGGTCAGTTATGCACATCGCACTGGCAGGTTATGTGCTATACCATGCTTCGTGACCACAGGACCTGTAACACACAACACAACCAGTTTGGACCACCCCTCCCACATCCAGGAGACACACTTTGCTTCCCTGGGTACAGTGCCAAGATATGCAGGTATTCACATACACCATTCCAGTTGTTAACGTCAAGTACAGGTATGTTGTGTGTGGGAACTACTCAGGCCTCTACAACATTACCCTACAGCCACTACAATTTGTGAATCCATGTGCTATGGCAGGACCACTCACCACAGCCACAAGGGGGAATACATATTGCATCTGACCATCTACAACATAGGTACTCACTGTTCCACACCAGAAGTAGACCACCATTGTTGATATGTGGCCATACCCACCTTTCCCTGGACATCCATATCCCATCCCCACCCCCAGGCAAGGTTGTCACTGCAAACAAAGTGTATTTATCAAAAGCAGACTTTACACTTGTGAAGACTGGGGTGGAAGACTTCAAAGGACCCATGCTGGGGGAGTATACAGGCCACTCTGCATACTCCTTGACAATTGCATTCTATGAGCATGTGGAAGGTTTGCATTGATCATGCTATCCCAAATATACCCATGACTGCTCCACAACAGGACACCTGTCAGGTGTACACCAGCCATATATGAGCTGTCCAACAGACAGAGTGAGCTAATACATTGCAGAGCAGTAGCCCACAGAGGGAGGACATCTCTGAACAGTACTGGCACGACACTTCAATCCCTCATAATCATCACGACAAAGTGTTGACAGTGAAATTGTCCAGACAATGCAGATAAGGCTCCCCTCAGTCTGTTATTGATGCCCATGTACTGTTAGAGGTCCTCGGCAACCCTCTTCCAGCACACAGAAACAACATGGATGTGGCTTAGCAAATTCAACCCCTGGGATCTCCACTGTGTCCCTGCTTGACAGAGGCACAGCACACTAGCCTCACACGGTGCCTTATGTGACCTACTTTACAGTGGCACAGTAGCCTAGGGTACTGGGGAGGCAGACGCCAAGCACACTCTGGCTAAGCTGTCATTCCCTAGGGCAAACAGCCTAGTGTTGACCTCTACACCCATATGTTTAATTGTCAGATGCACAATATTTGTTGCTGATAGACTGTTTGCAAGTCTTTATTGCCATAGCATTCCCTGTTTCTATGAACAACTTGTGTATCTGTGGAAGATGTTTGAATAGGATTCACTATATCACGTATGTCTCTTTAGTCATTTAACTGTGTGCACTGGGCAGATTGCTGTAATGTGGTTGGTTCATGGAATTACACGCATAAATATCAGATATGTGTGGCCAACTGCTAAACTGAGATTTGGCCTAAGTGTGTGAGCATGCCCAGTTCAGGCTTCCCATGGCATGTTGTCTGACATATGTCTCATGACTCAAAGTGTGCGGGCATGCCCAGTGTGAGCTTTCCATATGTTGAACTCTGCAGCCCACCAGATTTGTGGATGAGTGTGAACTTCAACAATATCTCACGTTTATGGTTGTGTGTTGTGTGTCATGTTGTGTAGTTACTGTCCAACTGCTTTGTGTCTGAACACAACAGGGATTATACTCTGCCTGCAGGGTTTGCATGGGATACTTTGCATACAGTTGTCAACATCCTTTTATACTGACCTAACACTGTAGTACCGTATAGTGTACTGGTTCAGTACTTTCACCGCGGTGAACAGTATCTTCGCCTTTAGTCCTATCACTGCTTTACATTTTCTTAGTGAGTACAACAGCCTGGTTAGGGCCAGTTGTGCACATCTGACCATGTTGCATTATGTTCAGATATGAACTACTTAAACCAGGCTTGTCCAACATTGGTAGTGTATTCCACAACATAGGTGTACATTGGCAAACACTAGCGATGTGCCCTAGGCCATTTCTAATGCTAGTCGGAGAGTGTGTTTGTCCTTCGACACACATTGTAGGTGGAGATTGCCATGGCATATGTCATGGTTAGTATACTGTGCCTCCGTCTGCCCATGACATAACAGTGATACCCAGGGTAAACCTACCATCTCACATCTACTCATCAAGATTCCTCTTGAGGAGAGTCGATGAGTGACTCTCTGGCTAACCTGTACTGGGAGTTTACTCATGAGTGGTGGTGGCTTCTGTGTTATGGATCATTCAGTACAGCTTGTCCTATGTATGTCAGTGCTGGGGTTCAGGTCTCTCATGTGCATAGCTCACTGCCATTCAGATTGTACAAGGTGCAGCATGTTCATTGATTCCAGCTTGGACATGGCTTTATACATCAGGCACAGCTTGCCTCTGGGTGGGCAGTATGGCAGTGTGTGGAACTGCAGTTTGTTTAATCATGCAACACATGGCATCTGTTCAAGCTCTTTGATACTCCTGGTGAGGCACTTTGGGGACTTTGCAGTTGATGGAGGTGTCTGTTGAGGTACATCCCACAGGCTATTGTAGTCAATTGTAACGCTGATGAAGGATGACTGCAGAGCCACAATGACCTCCCTTATCTAGATCTGACAACCGTCGTGGTAGGTGGTTATATGGTATGTTTCTGTAACCACTACAGCCACATGCTTGTCCAATGCAGGATATCTATCATCTTGTGTCCCCAGGTCTCTCATTACATGTTAAGTACTTAATGGGTTAACACCTATGTGGGAATCGGTGGGCACTTACTGTATATCCACAGGGGTTGACTATACACTTTTCTGCAATTAGCTTGCTGACATGGCTATGGCACCAGTTGTCTGTTTCTATGTGGCCCTTTGTGGGATGCTTGTGTCAGCTGGAGGGTCAGATATGGTGGCCAGTTTGTAGTCCTCTGCAAATATGTTCAGACACAGTCCTTCCATGTTGGCCTGTACCTATGGGACATATATACCAAACGAGGGAGGTCCCAGGACCAAGCCTTGTGGGATGCCAGTTATATCTGGTTTGTAGTCTGACATGGCTGCAGCATGTCTGACCATGTCAGTTCTGTCCTTGGTCTGGTTTGCAATCCCTCTACTGACATAGGGGTTTATATTTAAGCTGGTGAGCCTATCTATAATAAACACGTGGGATATTGTATGGAAGCCTTTGCAAGGTCCAGCTACGCTGTGTGGACCACATTGCCCTCATCAATGACCTTAATGACTGTTTCAAATGAGTCAAACATGTTTAAGGAACACTTAAGAAAGCCACACTGGGTAGGGTCCGTGTCAGTAGGTCCCCAATATCTTTATGTCTGCAGTAAATGCTGATCCTTTCCATAGCTGTGCAGACCAAGCTTGTCAGGATTCTGGGGTGGTAGTTTTCAGTATCCATTCAGGCAACACCTTTGTTGGGAAGGACCACTGTTGTTGTACACTGCTCTTTGGGTACATATCCTGTGGTAAGGCTGACATTGAGCAGTAGTGTGATTTGTCATTCCATTCTTCTTGGAGTCCATGTTGGACTCAGCCCAGGACACCATCTCATACCATTGCTGCTGTGTGTTTTGCTTTGTAGATGCTGGCTGTTACCTCAGCATCTGCAATGTCAGGGGGCCAGCAGTCTGCTGGGATAGATATTTTGCATTCTGGGGATTGCACTGCACCTGTCAGGTTGTATGTTGGCAATATGTGTGTGTGTTTGGTATGTAGTTTGTAATATTTGAGTGATTCAGAGCATATCCGTGAATTCCCAACAAGGTTGCTACCATCAGTTGAGAAAGCCTTGTGATTATCCTTAGTGTTCTGTACAATTTGTATCTTCATAGATTCATAGGGTCATACTAGGCTATCCACCCTAGGGCATTTATAAGCCTAGCCAGAGTGTGTGTAGCTTTCACCACCCCTTGCTATGTGAATATTATGGCCATTTATGATTTACTTTACTGTGCCTCTGTCTGGACGTGACACAGTGAAGACCCCCAGTGTACATCTACGATCATCCATCCACTTGGCAAGATTCCTGTTGAAGAGTGTCAGTGAGGGGCTCTGCCTAACATAGAGTGGGATTCTGTTCCAGGGTGTAGGGAGCCTCTGGGTTATGTATCTGTCCCTCCAGCACATCCTATTTCATTATGTGTTGAGGATGACATCTCTCGCTCTCACAGCTCCGATGGCTTTGGGTTTTCTGGGGTGGAGCATGTCCATTAATCCTGTGTTGGACATGGCCTTGTCCAACAGGCATACAACGCCTCTGTGTAGGCAGTATGTGACTGCATTCAGCTGGGGTGTCTACAACCAGGCAGCATATGACATATATTTGAGACCCTTTATCCTCTTGGTGAGGTACATTTGAGGTCTTTCTAACTGCTGCAGGTGTCAGGTAAGGTACATCCCAAATGAGGCATTGTACTAGATTATGGGTCTGATAAGAGAACAGTACAGCGGCACAATGACCTCTTTTGACGTAGATGTGAATCCTTTCATGATACGGTGTCCAATATAGACAGTCTTCCTAGCCAGATTGGCAATGTGAGTGTCACATAACAGGTTACTGTCCACTTGTGTCCCTAGGTCCCTGATTACTCCTTCCATACATAATGGTTTACCACCTATGTGGTAATTTGTGAGTACCTTGTTTGGTATTTGGTGGGACATTCATACTGTCCAGTGTCTTCAGGATGGCTGGGTAGGGTTCCTGTGTGTGAGAGTGTGGTCTGTAGCATGCTACAGACTGTACAGCAGTTTTGCCTATGGCTAGGTGCACATGGGTGGTCTCCGATGCTTCGTGTATTGTCAGTTACCTGGACGTATGGGTGTCTGTGCTGAATATGGATACTCCCCCTCCTTTTATGTTTTGGTCCAGGTTTTGGGGCCATAACGCATGATATGAGGTATAACCTGGTAGTGCTGGTGTGCTATCAGGAGGCTTGCAGCAGGTTTCTGTCACTGCACAGACATCGATGTTCTCCATACTGGGGAGGGCCTCAGGAGCATGCATATTGCGGTTTACACGTCTGGCATTGGTCAGCATTACCCTTATGTTTCTTACCACTTATGTTTTCTAGGGTGGTGGGTTAGTCGTTTCAGCCTTGCTTATGTAAGGCTCTATGGAGGTGGCAAAAGCCTTATCCAATATCCAGACGCCCATGGTAACAGGTGCAAGCCATCCTTTGAAAAGCAGCATGGCTTGTCAAGCATGACATCCCAAGCAGACAGACATTAGATCCTCTTGGAATGACAGCAGTAATTGTGCCACTTGTTAAAGCTGATCATTCTGTGTTTGTACTGTGGCATCATTCTTGGTGAGGGTAGGATGCTGCAAATGGTCAGTGTCATAGAGGCCTGGAGTACATACTCAGAGAGCTCATCTATGTCTCTTTTCATGTAGTCCAGGGAGGTACATCTCAGGTCATTCACACCAGCATGGACAATGGCTGCGTCATATTTCTACTTGCTTTGGGGTGACCTGCGTGCTTGTGTTATGTGGCGTATTATAGCAGCCTACAGGCAGCTTACTGTACCCTTTCCTTGTTCAGTCTGGTGAGCGGGACAGCAGTGTGTCTGACTATGGAGTCACTTATTACAACTGTATCAGGCATGTTGTTTCTCCTTCTGGCCTGTGACTGTTTGGCACACCAGCTTTGTGTACTGTGTGTTGCATGTGCTATGTTTGGAGGTTGTGGTTGCTTGGGGTCTGCTTTGGAGGCCTCTGTTGGTGTGGTGTGTTTGTAATTAGGGCCTCCGGGAATGTTTTTCTGTGTTTATGTCTTTGGTTTGCAGTTGTGATAGGTCTATGTGGGACTGGGTTTGTGGTGTGTGTGGTTACCTTCTCCTCCTGACTAGTTTTGACAGTACTGAGTTGAGGGAGCTCAGCCTCCGGTTTGGATAAATGGTTGCATCTCTCACATATATTTGTATTTCAGTTGAGGGTTGTCTGTGTACTTGGGGCAGGTGTAACATTGCCTCAGGATTCACAGATTCAACTTGTTGTAGCTGGCCTTAGTGGATTGTATGTGTGGACATATTTTATTGCCATACTACTGATCAGTGATTACTTCCCTTTTATGTTTGCTCTATCATGTAGTAGCTTCCTCATTCTCTTGCATGGTTTGGTAACGGCTGGAGTCCAGCATGCCAGATGCCTGCGTGTATGGCATTGTGTCTTGTTGTTATTTGTGATTGCATAATCCAAGCATTCCTGGCTGTGTTCATGGAATGCCTGTATAACAGGTTCTGAGGTGTGGCCCATATTTTGCACATGCATAGGGCCTTTAATGGATTCCACATCAGTTTGGGGGAGTGCAACTTTGCTTTACACATGTTTTTCACTGTGGTTTTCTGGCCAGGGACTGTGGTCAGGATTTGTATATCCAGTGTGATTACTCTATGGTCTGGTCTTACCAGTGAGGGATACACTTCTCATCTTGCCATCCAGTACCCATGTTGCTGATTATCACATCCAGTATGCTTACCCTCTTGTGGGAGTGGTATGTTGTTCCTGGGCATTTTGGTTTATGGATTCTAGGGACTTTTCTCCTACAGTGTTGGAGCTAGTATAATGCTCCCAGTCTATGTCTGGGTATTTTCAGTCAACCAATATAATGTGGTTTGGGGGGCTTGATATATTCATGTATTCCAATATAGGCCAGGTGCAGTTCCTGGTGTTAGGATGGTAGTCTGTAGCAGGCTATAAACTGGGAAGCAGTTTTAGCCACTGTTACTTCACCATGGCTAGTCCATGCTGCTTCTTGTTGTGGTACCAACATGGGGTGTGGTTATCCTTGACAATTATTGCTAGTCACCCTACTTTTGTAGCTTGTTCCATGTTTTGAGGCTGTACAGCACAGTATGAGGTGTAACCTGGTAGTGTTAGGGTGCTGTTGTTTGCCTTGACCCAGTTTTCTGTTACAGGACAGATATCAACATTCTCCATACTGGGTGAGTTTACACTGCATGTATCTTGCTGTTTAGACTTCTGGCATTGGGTAGCATTACATCTAGGTTCTTATCCCTTCTGATACCTATGGAGGTGGGTTTGTGTTTTGAGCCTTACCTATTCAGGGCACGCTGTGGGTAACGACAGCCTTTGCCAGTATCCATAAGGCCTGGAATGATTGATGCACACCTCCCTAGCAGGTGGAGCATCATGTCATGCTCAGCATGTCATCCCAGGCTGGCGCACATTGGATCCCCTTTGACTAACTGCAATACTTCAGCCAATTATTGCAATTGATCATCCCATCGTCATATTGTGGCATCATGCTTGGTGAGGGTAGGATGTTAGTCAGGGACCTCAAGTGTGCATATACTACATGGTGTTACATTACTTAACACATGGCATTCATGCCTCCAGTGGTGCTGCAGGGCTGCCTCTGTCGGATGCACATATTACACTCCCTGTACATGTTTGAGAGCAGGTTATGTCATTTTAGGCATCCATGTTATTATATGAGTGAGTCAGAGAGGGGTATCATTCCTAGGGTTCCTACTAAGCCAGTGTATGTGCTATGCGTTGCCTCTTTGCCAAGGCCAGGGCATACAGGGCATGCCTCCTTCTGCCTACTGGGGCAGGCTCAGGTTGTTCCTCCTCTGAGTCACGCTCTGCCTGTGATGGCCTTGGCAATGGTGGGGGGCTGTTTGGCCTGGCCCTATGCTGGTCCTGCTGCAGCTGTTTTCACAAGCTCATATTATGTAGCATAGCACATACCATGACAATTTGGGTACATGTAGTTGGTGAGTACTGCAAGGCTCCACCAGATGTGTCCAGACACCGGAACCGTGACTTGAGCAGCCCAAACACACGCTCTATTACATTATGTGTTTGTGCGTGTGCCTCATTATGGCGTTCCTGTTCAGGTGTGTGCGTTTCTGATGGGTGTCATCAGCCACGGCTCCAGTGCATAACCTGCATCCCCCACTAGGTGTCCGTGTGGGATGTCCCCATTGGCAAATGTCTGGTACAGCTGCGTCAAATGCCAGATATGGGAATCATGGTAGCTCCCAGGGCAGCCAGCACACACATTCATTATTATGCCCTGGGCATCACACATGACCTGGCAGTTGATGGAGGGGAAGCCCTTGTGGTTAATGTAGGCCCTACCCCGCTCACCGGCTAGTGCTTTGATGCGTATGTGCGTGCAGTCTATTGCACCCACTACCTCAGGGTATTCCGCTATTTGCTGGAAGAGACGCATATTGCTGGCCAATACCTCACGGGCATTGGGGAAATATACATGATCACCGACATGTGCTGACATGGCATCCAGAACTGGTGCAGTACCCTGGAGGCTGATGCCTGTGATATCCCCATCATATCACCAGTTGGTCTCTGGAAGGTACCTGTTGCTAGTATTCTTATGCCAACAAATACCTTGATTTCCACTGGGATAGGTTCCCCTCTGTTGGTTCTGTGTGTGAGGCGTGGCCTGCACAGCTCGACAATTTGCTGCAGGAGGTCTCTGTCCACTCTATAGCGCTCTGCTATCTCCAGCTCATGTAACCCATGGTAGGTGACCCTGGGCCTGTACACTCTTCTCCGTCTCCTCACTGTGGGTTGTCTGGCACCATCTGCATTGTCACCACATTCAGCGAGTAGCCTATGTCTCCTTATGACAGCTATGGCAGCCCCTAGCATTTCTGCTCTGAGTTCAGCTTTTTCAGTTTTCACTTCTAATAGCTTACTCCTGTCTTGCAGTGTCTCTTGAGAGAAACATTCTGCACTGCTGTTTGCAGAGTTTTAAGTGCTGGGCTGAGCTACTATTCTGCCTGTGTAATTGCCTGCTTCTAATTGTTTTCACCTGCTAGCTCCAGCAGTATTCCCTGCTAGCTTCCTAATAATTCTGTTGCTTCCTTTTTCCTCTCTGTTTCCTCAGGGGGTGCAACGTGCATACTAGCAGAAACACGCTCACAGTGGCTTACACATGCGCACACATGCTTACACGGTTCAGAATCTGCTTATTCGGGTTAAAACGCGCGCACACCAGCGCAAACAGTCTTACAAGTCTGCCAACAGGCTCCCACATGCTCAGTCTGCCTTACACGCGCGCACACTGCCCTACTCGCTTCATGGCGCACACATGCGCCCAGCAAGAAACTTTGGTGTAAGCAACAGTGTACACCTTTCATTTCTTGACTTTCCCATGCTTATGTTGTGGCACTCCTCTTTCCATGATATGTGTCTGACATCTGTCATGTAACACTGACCTCCAATGAACTGCATTTCTTTCTACCATTCCCCCCGTGATGTCACCTATCTCCTACTCTATTCCTCCCCTTATGTATCTCTTACACTATTCAGAATGTGCTCATTTGTTTTGTGACAGTGGAATTCAGTATCCTAACACTCATTTACATCAGATTGCCTACTAATGCTTAGTTGCATGTCTTAGACTCAGCTTTCCCCCTTAGCAACCACTAAACGGTGGTCATGTTGTTTTGGTCTGCTGGTCCCTGCATTGTAAATCCATGTACTGCATAAAACCCACATTTGTGGGTTTATAACCTTCATTTTTATGTTTTATACAGCGCAGCCCGTTTGCGCTGGGCTTCACTGCGTTTAAACATCGGCGATCGCCGAAAAAAAAAATATTTATTTTTCATATTTGCATCCGGGTACCTTGCCAATGGCCACATATGTGGCCATTGGCATGCTGCCTGACACATATGCACCCTTTATTTGGAGCTGACATGGCTCCATTGTGGTTTTTGCAGAAACGTACTCAGTTTTCAACTGAGTACATTTCTGCAGCTAAAACGGCTCTTACACGGGCTGCTTTGGGCTTCGTGGATCGCTAATCTACCTCATTTGCATGCCTTTGGGCTGCAAGTGAGGTGATTAGCATATCCACACCCACTCCGTGTAAGAGACGTTTTAGCTGGTCTCTTACACGGAATTTAGGGCTGTTCCTGGATCGCGAAGGCTGCATGGAGTCTTACACTACTCTTAGACTCCGTGCAAGCCTTCGTGAATCTTGCCCATTTCCTTTTCAGTGCTACCTATACTTCTCAACTGTCCCTATTTTTGCAGAATGCCCCTGGTTTGCTTGACATGTTTGCCCTGTACTGCATAAAATTTTTGATTTTGGGTAAATCAGTCATTAGATCTGTGTACTTCTTATTGTTCAAAAAATGCATGTTGGTGCAAAACCTGTTGTTCTATTAACTCTTAAATGAATTAGAGTGATATTTGAAAATGTCACTTGATTTTATTCCTGCCCCCTCATTATTTTTGGCTTTGTGCAGAATTTTTGACAAAATACATTAAGATGTATGGTAAAACATTCAGGTCTAAATTATCTCTATTAGTGCTATTATGGCAAGCCAGAAATAGAGTATTAGGTTGCTTATGTTGCTGCCTGTAGAAGAGTGTGTGTGTTGTACCTTTAAGAAGCATTTCGAGGTTGGCACATGCATATAAATAGCCAGCATGTGCTAGCTTCAGTGTCATTTTTTGAGAGTGCAGCCAGAGAGTGAGCATGTATGAGTGTAATAGCTAGCTTGTTTATGAGTTTATCTAAGTTAAAATTATTAAGGCTCAACCCTGATGTGTTTGTACATAATAAAGCTGCTTGAACAGAACCCACCAAGACTCGTCTATTTTATCCTGACTAGATGAGCGACATGGTGTCAGGACTGGGATTCCAGAGACTGCTTTTCAGAGCTATGATGTGCAGAGATCACAGTGAAGGTAAACTAGGAGAAACGAGCACGAAAAAGGACCAGAAACGAACTTGCACAAATGATTTATTTTATAAAAAAGGAAAAACTGAGCATTACAAGGGCACAAACAGCATTATTAAGCATGCAAGAGGCACAAAAGGTTTATTAATTAAGTGAAATGTTTAAAATTAAGATATTTGAAAAAACAATTTTCAGAGAAGCACATAAGGAGTTTGGAATTACATTGGAATTGCAAAAGAAGCATGTTTAAAGCAAAATATGCATGTTTTGAGTAAAACAAGCACAAGAAAAGTATAATGGCTAACTTATCCTATCCCCCATAATGCCTCGACCATTCCCTCTTTAGCTCTACTCCTAAACTACATTTTCTTACTACAACTTCTCTCTGCTTCACTAACAGATCTTGTCTCATGTGAACCACTACTCATAAATGAGCAAGCAATCAAAATGGGGTTGACACCTCTGTGAATGCTTCACTGCATACATAAAGCACACTTGCTTCATGATTATGTTTCAATGTACACATAATGTACACTGTTAATTTTAAGCCTGTACAACCTACAACTGTTTAGCATCAATTGTTTAGTATTTTACTGCTCAATCTACAACTCTTCTCTAGCATCAATTTTTAGAATTTTACTGTTTTGTTCCATTACTTTCAAGACTGTATTTTAAGTCTGTACTTGATTTTTCTTTGTTTTAAACATAATTTGTAAATGCTGTAGTGTTTCTGGAGCTTATCACCCTGGGCTTCTGCTGAAAATGGGCTCCTGGCCCAATCAGACTATTCCCGGTTAACAAATGTAATAAATAAATAATAGAAAAGGGCATTGAAAAAGACTAAGCAAGCAACATGAATATAATAAAGGGCGAAAAGGACACATTAAACATAAATAAAGCAAGGCGACTGCATGTTTTTTTGAAAAGTACTGTGTTTTGGCATAACTACTACTTCATATTGTATTCGGGGCATAACTAGACTTATTCAAAGTATCTGAAAGTGTGTAAAAGTGCTTACAGTGTGTGCTTATTACGGTGCATTTATTCCAGAAAGTTTATTTGTAGGCAAAGTGCAACTATTTCATGAAGTACAGTCAAAATGCAGGCATTTTTAAAAGTTTCTTATGCTAGATGTTCCTATTAATAAAGTGCCACCATTACAGAGTGTTTCATGCACTGTAAAGAGTTATTTGGCAAAGTACAGACATTTTTGGGAAGTTTCAGTGTGCTGTATACTGTTTATTTGCAAAGTGCAGTTACTTTGAAATGTTTCTTACTCTGAGCTTCCTCTGCCCAATTTATTCACACAGTGCAGTTATATTTAAATGTTTCTTACACTAATAAGAGGTGATTTCTTAAAGTACAGTAATTTCAAGAGTATTACAGTGCCCAAGAGACATATTTTACAAAGTCCAGTTATTCAGAGGCTTGTTTTGCTATTGGGTATAGTTACAAATACTAGCATACATTTCTGGCATATGTATATGTGTGTATGTTCATGCATACTTCCAAAAGCCTTCACTGGTATGTGTTAATATGGCAGGTCGATTTTGAAAACCATCACCATTGGTGTTTGTTCAGAATATTGCAGAGAACTGGAGAATATAACAGCAAGAGTATGATATTTTTATACAAGCAGCTTATTTTGACAAAGATGCACACAGCAAGGCATTCATTTTGCTGAACTTAGCTGCGTCTGAGGCCACTGAAAGAGAACGTTCATTTGTGTATGCTCCAGTAGTATATGAGGGCGGAGGTGAAAACCGTCATATTGTTGTACAGGCTGAATCAAGGGAAGACCCTGGTTGTTTCAAGTGCAAATTCAGGGAAATATGTAACCCCCAACAAATATTAGATTAGAGAGGAATTTGTTTTACACAAGAGATAAAAAACCAGGGTAAACTTTTGCATCTTATATAAATGACTTCAGAAACAAAGCTAAAACGTGTCGGTTTGGTGACTTAAAAGATATGTTGATAAAGGATAGACTTGTATGTGGTATTAATAGTGCTGCAGTGAGAAGGATTTTGCTTTGTGACAATGATTTAATGCTGAGCAGAGGTATTGAGGTTTGTAAAATCCATGAAGTTACAGAAAGGCACACAAGTATGCTTGCAAATGATTAAGATCATGGTTTCAGCAGGATCCAGATCAAATGTAGACAGCATGCATCCAGGGCCAGCTTTTTGTCAACTGGCTCCCTAGGCAAAAGGTCTCCACAGCACAGCCCCCCACACCACCTGGTGCCCCCATCCTGTTCTACCTATACCATCCAGATTACTGGAAAAGCACCCCTGCTAGAGCGGTGTCCTACATGGCTGCCTAGTTGGCCTATGCCTAAGGCCAGCTATGTATTCAACACATGGCTAGCAGAAGAAGGCCTAAGCACATGGCAGCTGACAACCCTGTAGACTCACCTGGGAAACACTGTAGTTTTCCAACAAGTTCTAAGGAAAGGACATGCACAGTGCAGTACAAGGGTGAGTCAGCAAAACCCGAATCCAGCTTTATTGTTAACTGTCACAATTGTGATGCCAATCATGAGTCTAAAAGAGAAAAAGATGGTTAGCATTTGATCAGCAATGCCACAAGTGTAAAAAATTAAACCATTTTCAAAAGTTTTGCAAATCAAGTAAACCTCACACAGTTATAAAGAGGGGTCACTCGAAAAAGCAAGTTGATCATATAGAGAGCTGCAGTTCTACTTTCTATATAGATGGTGTATTAGTAATTGGTGAAAAGGTTGATGCAGTGAATTTGTTGGCAAAGAGTGAAGTATTTTGTACTGCCTAGATCAATGGTAAACCCACTGAGCTTAAAGTAGATACTGGTTCAAAGTGTAATGTTATGTCAGCCGACACATTTGCTAAGGTGAGAACTGGTGAACAACTCAATGTGGCTAGTTGTGTGAAACCTGATGCTTATGGAGGTGAAGAAATTCAAACCAAATGCTGAGTAGTGCTTTCATGTTATTTGGCTAGGAACTGTTACAGCTTGTTATTCTATGTAGTCCAAAGACCCATGCAGTCATTACTGGGTCTCAAAGACAGTTTGAGAATGAATTTGCTTTCTTTTACCAAAAAAGTTCATCATATAAGCGCATATCCTGGTTCCAATTTTACTGAAGCTATTTTCGCAGAGTATGCTGAGGTTTTTGATGATAAGTTCGGCAAACTTCCCATTGTGTAATCCAGGAAGTTAGACCCAGATGTCAATCCAGTAGTCAGACCAGCAAGAAATATCCCAATAGCAGTGCAGAGTAAAGTCAAATCACAGATGGATAAAATGGTGCAGCACGATATAATTTGTCCAGTTACAGAACCAACTGAATGGGTGTCATCCATGGTAGCAGCCCCACAAAAAGGCTCAGATGAAATTAGAATATGTATTGACCCAAGATATTTGAACAAGGCATTAAAGAGACTGCATCATCCAATGCATACAGTCGAGGAAGTTGCAGCCCTAATACCAAATGCTACTACTTTTTCTGTCTTGGATGCAAAATGTTCATTCTGGCAAGTGATGCTTGATAGCAAATCCTCATTACTGATTACTTTTAGTACCCCTTTGGCAGATATACTGTAGATTCCTCAAGATGCCATTTGGAATAAATTCTGCAAGTGAAGCCTTTCAGCATGCAATGGAGCAAATTTTATCAAGTTATCCTTGTGCCATAATAGTAGATGATTTATTGGTTGGAGGCAATGGTGAAGCAGAGCATGACAAAAACCTTAAGAAAGTTCTAGACAGCGCATGTAAAGTGAACTTAAAGCACAATCCTCTGAAGTGCAAATTCAGACTACCAGAAATTACATATATAAGTAATTTATTTACTAGTACTGGCCTGAGACCAGACCCATCCAAGCAAGCAGCCATTCTTGAGATGCCAGCACAAGATAATGTCCAGGCTTTGCAATGTTTTCTTGGTATGGTCAAATATTTAGGCAAGTTTATACCAGACTTCAGTGAGTTGACAGCACCTTTGAGAGAACTGAAGTACAAAAATGTTACATAGTCTTGGTTGGAACAGCACCAAAGAGAATTTGAAGACCTTATGCAGAAAATTGCCACCCCACCTATATTAAGATACTATGATGTCAGTAAAGCAGTAACTCTTTCTTGTGATGCTTCAAAATCTGGTCTTGGTGCAGTTATTCTTCAAGAAGGCAGACCAGTAGCCTATGCATCTAGAACTCTTACCCAAACTGAAATGCAATATGCTCAAATTTAGAAAGAACTTTTGGCAATAGTATCTGCATGTTCAAACATTCATGATTATATCTATGGTCGAGCTATTCAGATTGAAACTGATCACCGACATCTAGTTACTATTCTAAAGAAGCCTATGCATTCCACTCCATCAAGATTACAAAGAAAGATGCTCAAATTGCAAAAGTAGAACTTTAAAATGGTCTATACAAAAGGCAAACTTCTTTATCTGGCTGATACCTTATCCAGATTACACAGAAATACAACAGAACAGCTTCATGCAGAGAATTTTGACTTTGACATCATGGAAATGAATAATTTTTCTACCACAAGACTTGATGACCTGAGAAATCATACAAAGACCAAAGACTCATCCAATTTCTCAAAAGCTCAACCACTACATTAATGCTGGATGGCCATCAAAGCAATCTAGTGTACCTGAAGTGCAAACTTATTTTCCTTACTGGGATGAGATGTTGATAGAAGATGGCATTATTTTCAAAGTTCCCAGAATTGTTATCCCTGCTTCCTTACAACATGAATATATCCAGATTTTGCATCATGGTCACCCAGGTTTTGTATCTACCAAAAGAAGGGGGAGATAACTAGTAATTTGGCTTTTTCTAGTAAAATACATTGCTAAAGTACTTTCTCCTTGCTCAGAATGCAATAGTACTAAACCGCATTTATAAAATAAACCACTTCATCTAAGTCAAGTTCCTGAACTACCTTGGTCAACAGTAGTCACTGATATATTCGAGTGGAACAGTCATTGTTACTTAGTACTGGTAGACTCTTATTTGAACTGGTTTGAGATTGACTTACTACCTAACCTAACGTCCAATGCTGTTATCACCAAGCAGAAACATCATTTCTCAGTCCATGGTAGTCCACACAAAGTTACTTCTGACAATGGTACCTAATTTGCCAGTCAGTTGTTTCAGAAATTTGCAAAAGAATGGTGTTTTGTACATGTTACTAGTAGTCCAGGGTATCCACTGCCAAATGGACTAGCTGAACATACAGTACAGAGTGTAAAGCAATTACCTGAGAGGTCAAAGCATGATAATACCAATGTCTTTTTGAATTTACTTAATCTCAGAAACATACTCCATGACAATATACTTGGCTCCCCTGCTCAGAGACTTCTATCCAGGCAAACAAGAACAACATTGCCTATTAGTTCCAGTTTGTTGAGACATAAAGCTAAGAATAACTGGACATTTAGAGCCAAAATTATTCAGAAAGCATTCTTTCCAGAAGTCCAGTTATGATAAATTGAGCAGATTTCTTCGCCAATTGAAAGAAAGAAAGTTAGTGAGGATACAAACGGTGAAAAGTTTTGACCGGATTGGTCAAGTAACAAGTATATGTACTGAGGCGAGATCGTACTTCGTAGAATCTGAGGGTGTGGAATACAGGGGAAATCGCAGACATCTTCCTGTACCAGAATCAATATCGCATCATTAATCCTGTGACACAGACTCTAGATCTCAGAGCAATCCAGACAATGTTTCTGTTGCAGAAAGTGTCTTAACTTCTACTTCCATTCCTGATGATGTTCCTGATGTCCCTAAAGTTGAACATTCAGCAGAGACAGTCCCAGTTGCTACACCTGATTCTAATTTCTATGTCACACGATTTGGTTGTATTTCCAGACCTAGTGTGAAATACACAGCAACCTGGACATAATTGTCCATATGTATTTAGTCCTATATAATTGCATGACAAAGAATTATTTGTACCGATTGCATGTCAATTAATGTCGTCAATATTGCATGACCAATTTCTCAAAGAGGGAGGATGTAGAATAGTCTGTTGTACCTTTATGAAGCATTTTAAGGTCGGCACATGCATATAAATAACTAGCACGTGCTAGCTTCAGTGCCATTTTGTGAGTGCAGCCAAAGAGTTAGCATGTATGAGTGTAATATCTAGTTTGTTTATAAGTTTATCTAAGTTAAAGTTATTAAGCCTCACTCCTAATGTGTTTGTACATAATAAAGCTGCTTGAACAAAACCTACAAAGACTGATTAGATGAGCAACACTGCTTTGTTGGGAACAGTTTTTTTTTCTCTCTCTGCTATTTTCCTGGAAGAGACTAGAAAACTGACATCCTGTGTTCATTTATGATTGCCACTGTATCTGTGTGATTTAATGTATTTTATTCTATTTTAATGCATAAGTATCATTAATTGATTATTATATTTCAATGACATTGCCATGGTAGCATTATCATGGAAATACTTTCCACAATGTCCATGTCAAGCCTTCATTATATAAGTTATGCTAAACAAAAGGAAATCATTCTTTTAGCTTACATGCAAAAATGAATGGCAGTAGTGTAAGTCACAGGCATCTTGCACAATGCCTGGAACCTACTTTGGTTTTCACTTTTTTAGTTGAAATATTTCAATTTGTATTATCAGAGTAGCTCTCCTGCCTTAATAGTAGTTGCAATTTTTTATCTTTAGAATGTGTATTTTGTATAAACTAATGTAGTTTAGGGACATGCAGTTTCTTGTTAATTTCAGATTTTATACTATATCTGTATTTAAACATTTTATAAGCTGTATTTTAATTATATGTTGTTTGATTGTTTTCTAAGTCCCATTGAACCATTTTAAACACCTGACCGTCATGTGCTTATTTTGTTAGCCATTTAAATGTGGTGTATTAGTTTTGTTGAACAGTCTGAAGAAGTGGGTGTATGTGTGCCCACGAAAGCGTTTACTGTTACATTAAATTCTTTTTTTGTACCTTTTAGCCTTGGCTATTTTTTGTTTTATAGTAGTTGTAAATGCTGAACAAAATCAACTGGCTGAGCTGCATGCTTTTATGGCTTCTGATTTCTTAGTCCAAGTGTTGAGAGATCCTCTTCCACATTCCTTCTGAGATGTCAAAAGTATCAGTTTAAGCCAGGATCTAATAACTGACCACTCGTCCTTCCACTTTTAACAAACACTTAATCTACTTTTGCCACTGACTGCAGTGGGAAGATACATATTTTATTATGAATGCTGGCAAAATGTGTTGTATTTGTTTAAAATATTTTCCTTACAACGCAGCACAGAACATAAGCCTAACTTTGTGTACTTGAATTTGGATTAACGATATTTTTTTCTCTTTTTAGTGAAACACAGATATCTTTGTGCATGACATTTTTTCCAACTCTGTTGTACAGGTATCTACAACCTTGACTTGTTATACTGTATTATACCAACCAGTAGACCACTCAAACCATATTCCTTCAGCATAAAAAAACTTAGTAATTTTTCTATGTTGTGAACATTGCCAATATTTGTACAATTATGTCATTCATTGTTTTTTTTCCCATAGAGAAATGGTATTTATTTATTTTTTTAATAGTAGATTATAGCTGAGCTGTTTCTGTGTGACATGTACTCTAAACTTTTTTGGTATGGCATTTTGGTGTTATTTTTTTTTTTCTTTTTTCTCATAGGTCCTACATGTTCCACTAATTAGCTACTATTTCCCTATTATGCCCCAGCAAGAAATAGAACCTGGAACCATAAGTGGATTTTGAAGTCAGTATATGCAAGTAATAGAGGTGTGGGAGAACTGATTCAAAAATGATGTTATGGTCTAACACTGATTTTCAAAATTTGCTCATTTTTTTCTATTGAATTCTCATTTGTTCCACTCTATGGACCCTACAATTTCAGACCTAATATGTGTGATAAGGAGACTGAAAAAAAATAGCTGAGTGGATATAATTGATATCTTCTTATTAATAACAAATATTTGGCTGATGTAAGTAAATATATTTATGTATATGATTTGTTAGGTAAACATAGGTGCAAATTTATATTATACAATGGCTGCATTTCCACTGGTTGCTGAAATACTCCTGTAATGTATATTTAAATATTGTTTAAAAGATTTTCACTTTAGAATGCCACTTAGGCTAATAAAAAAGTAAACTTATATGATAAAAATCAGCTGGTCGCATAAACCAACTTTTATTTCTGTGTGAAACTGAGGCACAGAAAGGATTGAGAGGAATTTGTCCTTTTACCAAAGTAATGTAATCTTGGAGTTATATATAATTAGCAGGACGTATTGGACCTACAAGAAAAAATAAAAATGTTTCAGTTAGTTTTTTTTCAATAGGTTGGCATCAAATATCTGCACTTACAGGGCTTTGATCAGCATTGCCTGGACCAAATTGTCTCTGACCTAGTTGAATGATTATTCCATAAGCAAACCATGGAGGTTTGGTGATTTTAGAGGCTTTTTTTGCAAAGAGTGTGTGTGTGCGTGTGTGTGTGTGTGTGTGTGTGTGTGTGTGTGTGTGTGTGTGTGTGTGTGTGTGTGTGTGTGTCTAGGTTTTGCAATGACATATTCAGAGCACAATCTGCTTTGCATTATACACATTGTTTCTGAATTCTGCTCTGTATCTGCTATGCAGTATGTAATCTCAGCAATTTTATCAAATGCAATTCAAATGTGCAACTGTTATGAAATTTTTTATATCAATTTCAAAATGCCAGTTCATTACTTCTAGATATGCAATTCCCATTATTAACCTACATATAAAGCATTCTGGGGATAGGTTAGAATCAGCTTTTATATATCTATCTATATCTATATCTATATATCTATCTATATCTATTTATAAATATAAATATATATATATATATATATATATATATATATATATATATATATATATATATGCATATATAAATATATATGTGTGTATATATATATATATATATATATATATATATATATATATATATATATATATATATATGCTGCATCCATATAATTTAGAAACAAGAACTGGATCTTAAGTGTGTGAATGTATATATAAAAAAGGCACAGCAGTTTTCTAAGCAAAAAGTAAGGGATAAGTTGTTTTCCACTTTTGTTCAAAATGGTTATTTGTTATATTTCAATATCATCGTCAGTCCTCCAAAACTAAGTCTCATATGTAGCTATGGTATCCTATCAGAAAAGTGAAACTCAATCCATTAACTGGAGATAATTAAAAAAAAATAAGCTGAAACTAAAACAAAAATGTCAAATTCTGAAACTTGCTGTTACACCTTTAAAACATTTTTCTTTATCAGACTATAGCTTTGGTTTCCCTTAATTTTTATAACCAATATAAAATGCAACCTCTAGATAAAGTATATGAAGATTCATCTTGGTCATCATATTATCCAGGAGCTGATCATTCCTTAAAACCATTTAATACATAGGCTATAGAGAAAAAAAGAAAAAAAAAAGAAATATTGATATTATTCATATTCAGTCTGAAATAGCTAGGACCAAAAGGAAATACTTTGAGTCTTGGGACTGCTGGAAGCTTAGAAACTTGAAAACAAAGCATTTGATTACATTTTATATCCAACGAAGTACATTTAACCTTCATTTACAGTACTGCACTCATCTTAACTTTTAAATCAGTTTTGTATGTTGTGTTTTGTCTTCATCTGAAGTTAACGCTCTTAATTTAAGGCATTTTGATAGTCTGCAGTGGTTTTTGGTTTCTGCTGGGCCTAGGTGTTTTGACTTAAGCTGCAGCTATAAACTAATTTGGGTTTTACAATATCAATTTTTATTTCTCTGTGCTCTTAAGTGGATTATTAGCATTGATCAACTAATTCTGCGTTGTAGTCACTTTTCAAACTTGTAACTGGAGCTTGTGCTAATTACCCCGATCTCCCAAGTGTTTTATATTACACAAGCAGTCAGCCATCCTAGTGTTGGGACTGCTAGAAGCCTTTAAGCTTGATAACATTTGGACTACATTTTCCATCCAGGGGAATACATTTAAACCACATTTACAATATTGCATTTATTTTACCTTTTCAAATCAGTTTTGTATATTGAGTTTGCTCATTATCTGAAGTTAAAGCTATTAATTTAAGGCATTTTATATTCTGCAGTGCTTTTTAATTTCTGTGCTGAGCCTAGGTGTTCTGAGTGGGCCTTTATTTTATTGCATTTTTACTAACTCTCTTCTGAATTTGGTTCCCCATCCACCCTTTTCCTGTTGTGCTTTTATACTTGCAGGCTTTTGAGCTGCCTGCCCCTACTGTATATGTGACCATGGAATCCTCTTGCAATTTCATTTTCCGTATAGCTAGCCCTAGAAGCTTATCCTACTCTTATCCTCTCTGCTTATCTTGCTTGTAAATAACAGAAGGAATTGGGAAGACCTTTCGTTCCAATGTTAGTTTAGTTTGAAATTTCCTTAAAGGTATGTGTTCCTCACTGCTCACTTGTCTGCCAATGAATCAGCTTGTAATTACTTACAACTAGTTGTGAGATTTCTTTCTGGTACCTTTTCATTTGCAGATAACTAAAGTTTGTGTTTCACATTAAAAAGTCTGGAAATGCAATTTTAGTGGCAGAAAAAGGCAGTCTGGTTTGCCTGAGTTGAAATACACACAGGTAGACTTAAAGTGAAAATTAGTTGCTGTAGCTAGTTATTTGATTTGCTTTTGATAAACGTCTGGCTAACTACAATGTATTTTCACATTATGAAAATTGGGACTACAACTATAGTGAGGGTAGAAAGGTAGCCTGTTTTTTTTTCTGAGATGGAAAACACACAGGGAGGCTTTAAGTGAGATTGTTTCATCGGCCATATGACTTTCTATAGATTTAGTTATTTGGTGTTAATCTGCACTTGAGAGCAACGTTTACTGTGCTTTTATATTAAAAAGATCCAGGATCATCCATCTTGTAGCAGAAGGTATTGACTTGGTCTATCAGAGATGGAAAGCATTCCAGGGAGCTCAGTGTTTAGTCATTCAATGGTTAAAGTGCACAGGAGTTAGTTTTCAGCATTTTTTTCTGTCTGTTCACTGCACACACTAGCAAACTGATAAAGCTAGTAATTATGACTTTAACCTGTAAGACAGAAAGCCTTTGCACGGATCTATACTTAGGGCAGCTAGTTAGTGCATCAAACAGCATATAATAACTCAAACCTAATGCAGTCCTTGACAACATGGATTTGCAATTTCCTCATATCGCTATGGCTAGCTTGGCAGATATGGGCATCCTGAGACAATGTAGCAATTGTTTTATGTACTCAGACAGCATTTTAATCCTTAGAGAAACTAATACAGTGTGTGAGAGATATGCATACATAATTTCCTTGGAGGAAAAAATCTCACAAACAAGGTTATCAAGAGCGCACACACACACACACACACACACACACACACACACACACACACACGCACGCACGCACGCACGCACACACACACACACACACACACACACACACACACTACATCCTTTTTAAGCTGAGGCATTTAAAAGAAACATTTCCATACCTCAAAGACCTCCAAAGCTTGTCAAATGGCAACACCAATCACTAAAACACACACCCAAAGTATCAAGTAACACCACATATAAGCCTGTATCCAGTGATCCCCCAAGAACAAAGCCCATAAAGCAAACACTTCACCTAGTTCTCTTAACTCAGGAGATTCTATTATTTGAGACACAGATGTCCCTCTCACCTGGCTGGACAAGAAAAAGATAACAGTTAGTTGCTTAACGGGAACCAGTCTCCACTATATCACGCATGCACTCAAGTCACTTCACCAAGGTACCAATATGATTTTACCATAGTCCATGCAGGTGTACATGACCTGAGACATATCTCAATGGGCTATATGAAAACAGAAAATATCAATTTCTCTGAATATGTGTCACAGACAGGAGCATGGCTTGCATTATGTAACATCCTTCTTTCACAGAAAATGACTGATTTTAATAAATGGCTAAGTTTCTAGTGTCACTGCAGGGGAATTCATGTGAAGATATTGTTAACAGAGAATGTTGCTTTGCCAAGAATGGCCAGCACCTGACCCCCTGTGCTTTCATATATTGGCTAAAACTATAATCACCCCCTGAGTGCATTTTTCAAGCAATGCCAAAATAACAAAACTATCAACATAACAAAAAAAGAGATGTTACCGCTCAATGTTCAGAGACTAAACAATAAACTACACACCCTACAAGCTGTTCTCACTCTGGAGAATGTAGCCATCTGTGCTGTCACTGAAACTTGGCTTAAAGCCATAGAAATCACCCTGGCAGTGGAAGGCTACAGTGCCTGCACATATTTAAACCAACAGAAGCTCAGACAGGGGATAAAGGATGAAGAGTCTCAATCTACATTAGCAACAAACACAAGTCCAGGTTAGTTAAACAGGATGATGCCCTGGAATTCATCTGTGTCCAAATCTCCATACCATGTTGGGGCCATCTACAGGTCACTCTCTATGACCCATGAAGCTCACAACTCTTAGTTTGACCTACTACATATGCTCACCATCCAACCAAATACCCTATTCATTGGAGACTTTGACTACCCCTCCATAGACTGGGAAACATACACTGCCTGTAACTAACAGGCACAAGGTTTCCCAGACTTTAAGAACACACACGCCCTGGACCAAATAGTGCACACTCCAACCAGAGGATCAAACATATTGGACCAACTACTCACCATCATGGGAAAACTTTGACCTCGCCACCCCTGTGTCACACCCTTATTAGTTAGGTCAGACCACAAAGCTGTCTCCCTCAAAATACAGTTAGGAATTATTCAAAAGCAAACTACATCCTATTAGGTAACAGTTTGTCAAAATTCATGGCTCCTCCAAACCCTGGGAGCATAGCTATTGATGCAGAATTATTCAAAGAAACACTGTACAAACATGTAAATGGCTGCATTGAGGCTGACATATGTACCAAAAGCAAGCCCAGATCTAACAACAAAAGCAAACCTAACAGGTGGAATCTCTACCTAACAGGATATGTAACAAAAGAAAAAAGTCATTGCCAAAATCAGAAAGAGCGCTTCTCATAGAGAAAACAGCTCTATGATTCAATTAAACAAGTAACTTAGAGATCTCATAAAGTCTAACAAGGCCAATTACAAGGTCAAGATAACCTTCCAGGTTGAGAACCGTCACATGGCCTTCTTCAGCTATGTCAGGAACCTTACAGGTAATACTCATCAGTGTACAGAAGCAGTGCTAGATGACACAACATTCACTGAGCAGAGTGATATAGTGAACCTAATGGCTGATAAATTGATCTCTAAATTTGCCTCCATCTGCCACCCACTACTCCCTGTGAAATCACTTCTATCGTATCCCCTGACAATTATCAACACAATTATCCTGGGGATGCTCACTAAGGCCAAAACACTGCTTCAGTTGACCCCAACAAAATCCCTAGTTGCTTTCTGTATAGCCTAAAACATGATCTAGCTAGACCACTTGAGACACTCTCCAGCTACAGCCTCAAAACAGGTTATATGCCAGGTGAATGGAGGAATGCAATGATCATCCTTCTTCATAAGGGTGGACCATGAAATGACACCAGGAGCTACAGACCCATCAGTCTGACAAGTCTGATATGCAAAACCATGGAATGAATTATCATGAAAATGATCAGCAAGGACACTGGCAACTTACAGACACTGGACTCATCCCATTTTGAGTTTGTTAAGGGAAGATCTTGCCAACTCAACCTGGCAGAATTCTTTAAGAGGGTCAACAAGGCTATGGATGAGGAGAAAATGGTACATGCCGTCAACCTTGACCTGTCCAAAGTGTTCGATACTTTACCTCACTTAAGTATTGTTGACAAACTCACAGAACTAGGTATAAACTCCTACATAACTCACTGGATTGTTTACTGACTCACAGATAGGACCCAAGATGTCAGGGTCAGTGAGATCACTTACACCAGGAGATGGATCATCAGTTGAATAACCCAGGGTACCCACTCCTGTTTGACATCCACTTCTCAGAAGTAAAAGCTAATGTCAATGGCCTCTGGCTCACCAAGTTTGCAGATGGCTGTAAACTGGGAGCTATCATAGATCCCTCCATTACAGCATCATCCTATAAGAGGCTCTAACACAAACAATGATTGGTGCTAAAGACATGGATTTAAGAAATGCATTGTAGTGCCCTTTGTGAAACTGTCCACCCAATCAAATTACTCCATAAATAAACCACCAGTAAGAGTTAACCTGATACAGGGATCTGTGAGCATACATAGACAGTAATCTGGCTTTTGACCAGCAGCACATAGCCAACATAGTAAGAAAATCATTCCATATCACCCAACTTATAAGCAAAGGTATGACTTCCAGGTTCAATTAAGTTATAGTACCAATATACTCAACCCTTATCAGACACATCATTGTCATGTACCAAATCAGGCACTTGCAACAGCTGAACTGCCCTCAAAGTTTGCTCACCAGGAGAATCCAGAGTATAAATACCCCATCCTACACAGATCACCTTAAAGGCACTATCTCTGTACTCAGTCTCCTGCAGGTTACTGAGAAACAATATATGCCTAGTAAATAAGGCATTCTCAGATCTAGCTCTGAAGGTTGTTTTGCAATTCTGCAAGACTATCAGCACCAGATACTTGATCAAAGGACCTGAACTTTGCCTGTGCCATAAAGAGAACATATTGGACAGACAGATATGTGTCTGAAAGGATCTCAATCCTGTGGAATAATCTCTCTAGCTACACGAAACAGAATTGATCCATGACCCTATCCAAATGAAACCCTGATCATTGGATGGGAAATTGCAAATTCAGTTCAGGTCTAATCACCATGTTTCTGATAGACAGAGGGTGACATAAAATAAATTAATCCCCAACAAACATGACCCCCAAATAACCCTTAGATACCTCTTTACTACTATACCCCATCATATAAGCATCCAAGGAATTTGGAGACAAAATTGGGTTGGGTTGCACATCTAGGCTTGTAAAGATCTTGGTGGTCACTAGCCTAGAATAAACCTGTGGACCTATGAACCTATGAACCTAACACCCTCCCACAAGTAATCCCATGAGATTTAGTTGTAAAAGTGGGTTCCAGCAAATTTACTTTATGTCACTCAAACTGTCTGAAGAAGTCGTCAAAAAGCTGGTGGACTCTCACAAAAATCCATACCAGTCATGATAAACAAAATGTTATTATCTGGACACATTTTAGCTTGGTGTTGCCAGAATACACTGCTACCATTTCATGGACAAAATCTGCATGAGATCTAAACAATTGTAGAACTATTCAAGCAACTACTATTCTTTGCAAAATCAAACTATGACCTAGAACAGAACCTAGCTGGAATGACCCAAAGAATATACATTGCTCACTTTGCTGTGGAACACTATGTTTCTTAAGCATTTATTTTGCCCTCTAAACCTTGTGACTTTCCGGGCAGAGATAACAGAAGTGTCAGAAGAAAGACTGACAGTGCCATTCTATCTTGCTCTCTTTTGATGGATTTTGACACAGTATGGCTTAAGGGAATAATTAATGCATTAAATGCATTAAATGTCGATCCACGCTTAAAAAGGGTAAATGTTTGTTAAGCAACAGCAGGCAACAGTTCAGAGTTGCCTACCTTGATGGGGTTACCTGACGGGGCTTTATACTGGAACCACTTATTTTTTAGACTTTTCTTCTTGGATATAAAAATAGATAACCAGATAAGATGATGACCATAAACTGGGTATCATCATTACTTCAGAAAATTATCCTGGACTTCTTCAGTTCTATGAAAAATGTCCTCAGTCCACTTATAATGATCTTTCCTTTAATCTCAATATATTTAGCAACATGAAATTTGACAAAAAGGATATAAATTATGATTATAAAATTAATGCTATATCCTAAAAATTGATGCAATTATTAATGATTTAAAAACACAGACAGACAACTTAATCTTTAGCAGATATATAGTTACTTTAAATTATGTATCTAATTTAAATGGCATGTGTATTCAAGGAAAGCAGCAGACTCAGATGAAGGCATGGATCTGATCACTAGGTTCTGCGAGTCAGGGGAGAAATAGCTGCTGTGGGTACTAATTCTACTAAGGAGAGAAATTTGTTACCCACATGACTGGAGAATAAATACTCTAGTGCCAGTCTAATACAACAGAGGGGGAAATTACAACTGTGGCAGAAAGTAAGAATGAAGATGAGCCATTCAGATTCAGCTGAAGATACAAAAAATTATCTGAGGTTTGCAGTGAGACAGATAGTGGAGAAGACGTTGCAGAGGAAGAAAGATTCTAAATGGGCATTCCTATACTTGGAGAAAGCATATGACAATCTCTCAAGAAAGCTGAACTGGGCAGTCTTACAATGAATTAATGTTTTGGAATCACTGGTAAAATTAATGCAGGCTATGTACAAAGTCCTGAGGGTATAAGTACGAACAGTGTTCAGGATCACAAAGGGGTTCCTACTGACACTGGTTGCTCATCAAGGGTCATCTCTAAGCCCACTGCTGCTTGTCCTGATGATGGATTATGTTAGCAAATAGCTCAGAGGGGACAGATCAACAATGCTGTGATATGCTGACAAAGTGGCACTATACTCTGACTCTGAAGGGGAACTTCAGGAAATGATAGAGGACTAGAATGCAAAATTGAAGGCACGTGGTGTGACGCCCATGCCATGGCCCAGCAATCAAGGAGCCTCAATCCTCACCACTAACACCAGTGAGGGCCATCTCATATAGGAGGAAAGGATAACAAATAGTCACAGTAAAGTGCAATTTCCCTTAAGAGCACACAGAGATCACAGTCAGTCTGGGGCTGGTTGCTCCCTTGCTCTCCAGGTCCCCAATAAGACTCCCCACTGGCACAGCTATAGGGTCCAGATCTCAGCCTAGTGGGCAAGCTAAAACCTCCAGCACCCTCTCTGTCCAACCAGTGCTTCGTGTCCCTGCCCAAGTAGCTCACACACACACACACACACACACACACACACACACACACACACACACACACACACACACACACACACTTTAAGAAGAGTTTGTACAACCACACAGACACTCTTGGGGAAGAATGGCACAAGTTCTCCACCTGTGCCCCCTTTTCCCAGACTATACAGTAGTACCAGCTGCCACCACCCACTAATATGTATCAGCTACTCAAAGGCCCTTAAAAGGGTGTCTAATTATTACTGTGCAATATTATTATCCAATTGGTAGTATAGCCCAGGGCTAAAGCTATTGAAGTGGCATTGTACAATTTACCAAAGGCATGCAAGTACTCTAAAGAGATTAAATTATCTCTACAAAAACAGCCACAGTTGAAAGGGTTTAAAAATATTTAATAAATAGTCAAAACACAAGACAATACTTTTTACTACACAGTGCTAGTCAAGAGTTCAGAGATCACAGAGAAATACTTAAAATAATTCAGTGTTACAGTTCTGACATCACAGAAAAACACTTAGTCTAATCTTTCTAGTTTCTAGCTATTTCTAAGAGAAAACACAAGTTTAAGATAAACTTACATACAGAGCAAGACAGTGCTGGTGAGTTGAATGGTCAAGACAAAAATGCTTAATGCTCTCTCATTCTTTTTTTTTAAATCACATTCTTGGTTCACATTACATCATTCTTCACACTTTCCTGGGTTCCCAGGCTAACAGAAGCTACATTTACATTCCTCACCTCTGGGCAGAAACCAGAACAATACAGGATATTTATGCATGCAAATTCTGGCCATTAACTCTGGCCTTAAAACAATAGGCAGGATGCTCCGCTCTAGACTCACTGGCTCCAAGTCCTAACATCAAAGTGTCACAACATGCTTTACTTGGTCAGTAGAGTGCACTGCTGATACATTTTTTCCAGTTCCACATGTAACACTATTTCTACCATTTAAGACAACAAGCCTGTGGTTCACATTGATATTTACAGATGACAGAATTATCTCCAAAATTCTATCTGGCTAGGCTGGCAGACTTCATCTATCTTTGCCCAGTCTTCACACATGGGAACAAGCTAGGTATAGACAAGGCAGTTGTCACAGCAGAAAATGTGGGAAATCAGATTCAACTGAAAACTAAGATACAAGGGAAAATATAAGAAGACAAGATTAACAACATGAAGATTCTAGGAAGGGTGGTTGAAAAGAAGGAAGTCTGAATGAGAAGATCAAACCCAGAACTAGAAATGCTGCAGCCAAATGGCAGAGATTGTCAGGAGTAGTGTGTGATAGAATGTGAAAGAAGTATAAAATGAAGGTGTATAAAACAGTGGTGTGACCAGTGCTTCTGAACTGGTTCAAAAACATCATCAAGGAAAGCACAGCAGTTGTCGAAGCTTGAAGTGGTGGAGACGAAGTGTCTGAGATGAGTGGGAAGATGCACACAGTGGACACATGCATTAATGAGGACATCGGAACAGAAGCCAGATTAGCCCCATCTGCAGAGAATGTCAAAGATAACAGATTGAGGTGGTTCAGTCAGATGTGCTGCAAAGCAGAAGATGATTTGTTCAAGAAGGTTTGGGAGGCACAGAAAGAAGTCAAGTAGAAGCAAAGATATCCAACCTAGAGATGGATGGACTGCATGAGAGAAAACATGTGACAATCAGGCATGACTGTCAAAGATTGTAGGAGAGACATCTAGTGATAGATGAAGAAATACAACCCCAGAAAATGGGAAAAGAGGGTTGATGATGATGATGTCGTTAGTCATTCTAGGCAGACTAATATACCACTTTATACCTGACTGGTCAGACCCACTATTTTCTAGACTTTCAAACAAGCTTCCTGAAATAGCTTGAAAAATTACAGTGATGATTACTAGATGTATCAGAGAGTCTGAAAATGTGAACAAACTGTTTGGATAGCTTTAGTAACAGCCATCATGTTCTGTTTCATATAGTTTACTCAGAAATGACCTCCTCGTGGTCTATTAGTCAAAATTTGATCCAGTTATAACTGAAAGGCTATATGTAGAATGCACCACTGTGAGACCAAACACCAGAATGGGAAGCATATTACTAAAAAAATACCAGCATCAGGAAAATGTCACAGATATGTTATGTAATCCCTTCTACAACAGTAGAAATAGACAGCAAACCAACAATAAACTAAACTCATTTAAAATTCTCTTGATACACAAATGAGAAGTACAGATTTTTAACATAGGCTCATGACACTCAATCTTCCTAAAAGGCAATAGGTTGGAGTTTGGCTGGTGAACATGTGCACCTAAAGACTATGCACTATCTCCTTACACAGGGCTATTTCCACTTTCATCATATATCATATAATTTGTTTAATCATAGGGTTATAGCACTTTATAAGATAATTGAACAGCAAAGCCATTCCTGCCCTTCTATGCCTTGCCTCTGTTTTCAAGGAGGGCCAAGACATTCATACCATGACAGAATTTGTAAACAGTCATCCAGTTCAACTCGTTAGTGTGTTATGCTGCTTAATACATAGAGGGAGTTTGTTCCAGAGAAGGGGTATGCACTGTGTAGCAAATGTATGTCTCTTCATAGTCTGTTTTATTCACTCTTCTTTAGACCTGCCTTTCCTTTTCAAGATAGTATCCTGACCTTTATTCTTTGGTAACCACAAGTAAGAAGGACATATATTAAATTCTTACTTGTTCCCTAGCTTCTTTATATTTCAGTATTTCCCATGCTACATGCCATGATCTCCTACCTGACCTGTTTCCTTACCTTCATATCTAATCCACACCTTCTGTCCTCTAATTTCTGTTGTCAATCATCCTTCTATTTCAGCTTTATCCCTTGCACATACTTTGCTGCGTTGTTCCTGGCCTCAGAATAGACTTTATTCTCTACAACTCCTTATTACTCAACTTCCTGCATTTTGTCTTCTCATCTTTAATAAGCATTATCATCACCTTAGTGAAACTTGTGTAACTTTGTAATGACAATCCTTCTTAGCCCTTTCTGATACCATACAACAGCTGACTTCATTCTTCATCAGTGTTCATCCACTCCTACGCTTTCCTCCCATTCTCCAAGATCTATGTCTATTA
>NC_056733.1:1925264979-1925279979 GCF_019279795.1 Protopterus annectens | reverse complement strand
GCTAGAAAAGCTTATCAGTGGTTTCTAGCTATTGTTGCTTCAAAGCCCCAGTTATCCAGTATATTAAACGTGTGTTCCTCAGTCTAATGCTTAACATAGCAACTGAACTGTCTGATCTTTTCCTTTCTGAAAATGCTGATATTTAGCACAGATACTACTTTTCAGAAAATAACTGGACTTTGAAGCTCTTTGCATAATGTGCTGCTTCTCTAGTCCTCCTGCTGTCTGTTCCTTGTTAATGTATGCAAGGTAATTCAGTCTCCTCTGTACCGAAGTATGTGGATATTCTCCTGATTTTTTGGACATTAAGTGCTTCCCACTTTCACCCATTCGAACCTAATACTTTTCATAACTGAATATCTGCCTCTAAGACCCCATCTGTTACTTGTCTGTCATTCCCTGTGCTGTTCTTCCTCCTGGCCACCTTTATATATATATATATATATATATATATATATATATATATATATATATATATATATATATATATCTGTCTGTCTAACTGTCTATCTAGCTCTAGTCTTATCAATCAGACTGTCTATTCATTTATCTATCTATCTCTAGTCCAGCAGTCTATTTATTTATTCATCTATCTGTCTATCTTTTATATATCTTTTGTTAAGTGATAAATGGACTCATCTGTGGATGCTTTTTGGTGCATATATTATATACAAAAAATAAGTAAAATAACAGAACTATAACCTGGATTTCATAAAGGGTGGAGAGGAATATGTTTCCTGCAGATATTAAATATAATATAAAATATTTCAAGTTTTAAGACCAGCATTGATGTGGAAATACTTGATGCAAGGTTTAACAGCCTCTTAATGCCATGAGCCTAATTTATTGTACATCAGCATGTATATCTATATATTTATCTTTCTATCTGTATACAGCTGTAAAGTGCATGTGCGTGCATGTGTGTGTGTGTGTGTGTGTATTTCTTTGTATATGTATGTGTGTATGTACTCACAATGTATACTACAGTACAGAGGGTAGGAATATTCTCACAGCAGTTAAATAGTTGAATTGCCAGATTATTTCGTTTTTTTATTTGGCATTTGTTTACCACAAAGTCTAACTGAGCACAAAACTCATTTTCAGCAGATGCCCAGGGAGAAGATCTCCATTAACAAAACATTTAATGCATGTACAGTAAAACCCAATTTGTAAGACAAGTGTGATGACAGAAGAAATAGTGCAATAGTTACATAATACATATTAGGTGGCAGAAGAAATAACAGTACAACATTTCATTTATAAGTATTTACAGCTTTTTGTAACTAGCTTTTAACATTATTGTGTTTCTATAGTTTTTTCAACTTGAGAGCTTATTTGTTTAAAGAAGAGAGCTAAGATTATGCTGTGCAGATTAGACATTATTAAAAAGAGATGGAGGGGAGAGTGGGCAGTATAAAAGACGGGAAGAGTGACAGGAAGGTGAGAGGAAAAGAGTAGAAGAGTAACAGAGGAAGAGGAAGAGGAGAGGAGGGAATGGTGGGAAGAAGAGAAAGGATGATGTTTCAGTCTGGTGTGATGTCAGTACAGAACCAGGATTGGGAGAGAAAGGGTTTTGGTGAATGTTTAAAAATGGTTACTGCTATATACCAGTTTAGTGTCCATCAGGATATTATTGCAAGCTGTGACTACTGATTTTGAGTATAGAGAGTGTCTGATGGACGTTTTGGGCTTATAAAATGTAAGGAGTTGTTTTTTGGAGTAGCCAGAAGGGACAGATAAGTAGACAGTGATTAAGAAAAGAGCTTTTAGCAGGACAAGCTAAGAGGTTGTATATCATTTTGTGGCCTAGAGAAGTTGTGTATATTTAAGATAGAGAGGTATCGTGCGTCAATTTAAATATCTGAGTTCAATGAAATGACTGGAACTGCTTGGCTGATTTTTTGCAACCTAACTACTTTATTATAACATAGTTCTAATTTTGATATTAACTATTGTGGTTTAAAAGGGAGTAGCCTTGGAGTGTTGCATTCTGGAAGGTAAATTCCCACATAATGATTAATTTGAAGAAAGACCTAGAATCATGAATTAAAAGACACCAGTCAGGGATAACCTGTGGACTGTAATCTATGGACAGTAACCTGTGTGAATAAAACTTTTTAGTTCTGAAAGTTAGGACTGTGAGAGGCTTGCAGCTCTGGACTTTCCTTTAGGTTAAAAAGGCAGCCTGTACTTTAGAGATCTGCATAGACTGAGCACTGCTATGAATGTACTGCTTACTTTATTTTGAATCTGCAAAGCTAATTGGGGTAATACTGTAGTCTGTGGATTATTGAATTCACTTGCATTTTATGCATATGCTGTCGCCTGTATCTTTTTGGAATGCATACTGATGGTGTGTGCATGGACAGTCAAGCAGAGTCTTAGCTATTTCAGGTCCTCTCTGTACCTCTGCTGTTAAGTACAAAACATATTTGGCTAGAAGTTCCCTATTGTAGTGGTACTGTTGAGTCCTTGGCATGTTAACCTTGTGCCCATAGCCATGGAGGAAATACTGGTGGAATCACAGGCAGCAAGTTGCCAAAGGCTGGTGCAGCCACAAAAACAGCTGATTGTGCTGCCCAGCATGGTTATCAAACACAAAACTGTGTCCCTTTGTTATGAAACTAGCCAGGAAGGATAGTCTGGAATGCCATCTAGTGACTTCTGTGCACTGTACCACAGCAGAAAACTGTAGCTAAGCAGAGTGGCAAGACACACGTCATCTCAGTTGACAAGAAGGGCACTGAAAACTGCATGGACATAGATGAAACTGATCACATGGACTATGGTAATCTTAAGAAAGAACTTTTAAGACACTGTTGGTATGACCCCTGAGATGCAGGTAATATTTCATAACTGACTTTTATTGTAGAGAATCCAATAAATATACAGACACATGACAAAGTATGTTATAAAGCTCTGTCTTGAGCCTGATAGCTGCACAGGAAGCAAAGATGACTTGTAGGAAAGTCTGAAATAAAAAACACATATTACAGAAACTGAGACACACATAGAACAATAAGGACACATGACTGAGGATTCTCAAAGCAAAGTAAGTAAACTGAACATTGATTATAACCAACAGGAATCTGTAAGCAACAACAAATTAAAAGTAATGCAAATTTGTATTCTGAAATACCCCTTTGCAATGAAAGGACAATAAAAGATAGGGAAGAGTAATCCAAAAGAAAATGTAGCACACAAGATGCATCTGCAGACAGCTAAAAAATAAAATAGAAGGGGAGTTTTCTTACCTTTTTTAAGAGAAGGCCTACAAGAATCTACAATGTCAAAGCATTTAGGAAAGGAACTGCACCTCCCACTTTGAGGCAGGCTATTGAAAGAAATCCTGAGTTAGTGGACTGCAAAGTAAGCAACATAAACATTAAAAAGACATGATGTGAAGATGATACTTTAGAGAGCTACAGGGAACATAACTAAAGTTGTAGGGCAAGATAGCATATAGGATGACCCCTTTACTACCTGGTCCTAGTTTTAGTCAGAGGATTATTTCCTATATAGAAGGAATATAGAAAAGGATGAAATTCTCCAATTATTATGACTGCCAAATCTTTATAGGGCTTTAGTAAGGAAGTTAGCTCCTAGTCACAGTCGATGATGTTACCTGGCGGTGTAATAAGGCAAGTGTATTGGTAAAATTTTGCTGTCTAGACATAATAAAACAGAACTTCTGTGCCTTGTCCAGTGTCAGAAAAATGGTTCCTATCCTTGAAATAAAAGCCACCTTTTTCCAGTAAAATATTATAGACATACACTTTAAATGTATTGATATCAAAATTGTGGGTCCATTAGTAAAAGATGATATACTAGTCATAAGGGATTATGCTATCAAATTTCTAGAATCAGTGCCACTATGCAAAGCAAATGCTACAGCTGTTGTCAAGAACTGGTACTTTTAGGCTCTAAAGTAGACATCACTAAAGAGATAGTTACTGAACAAGGCACTCTTTTTATATCAAGGGTCATACATCAGTTACGTCAATGCTTTAAAATCAAAAATCAGTCTACCATTTGCAGAATGATGGATTTGTAATAAATTTTAATGAGACACTGAAATACACACTAAAGAAAATTCTGGATGCAGATTGCAAAAACTAGGACCTATTGTTACTCTGCTTACTGTTTGTAATCAGGTAGATGCCTCAAGCTTCAGATGGGTTTACACCCATTTGATGAAATGTATGGCAGGCATCTGAGTGGGCTGCTTGACTTTGCTGAGGAAGCATAGAAAGAAGAACATATACCATTAAAACATTAATAGAGCATTATGTGTGTTTGTAGGATAGGTTAAAACTGCCAATGGCCGTCATTAAGGCGGATATGCAAAGAGCCCAAGAAATGCAGCAAAAAGTTTACAGTAAGAATGTCTGACTTGGGAATTTAAGAGATCATGTACTAGTTTTGTCATCTACAGAAAATAAATTAATGGCTAGAAGGCAAGTGCAACATCAGAAGATGAAATGAATAAATGTAGTAAACTATAAGGTTAGAATTCCAAGAAAGAGAATGTCAGAGCAAATTTACCACATTAACATACTGAAAAAGAGGTAGTAAAATCACAACTCGAAAAGACAGAGATCATTCAACACTGACTTGAACTCTAATAAGAAACAAGTGACTGCTTTCTGTGGACTTCCTGGGCACTATTTAAAAATTTGTGCATGTCATGACAATTGCCTGCCCTTTGACAATGGTCTCTTGAAGTAGATAGAGCATTTACTAAACTCAAAATGACCCTTTATTTGGAAACTGGGTAAGCAACTCCTGATTTTATTTTTATTTAGTGATGTGTTAGAATCAGGTTTGTGGCAGACCTATCTCAAAATCTTCACGTTGAGGAATGCCATGTGTTCTTTATCAGCCGGAAATTGAGCAATGCAGAAAGGAGATACTCAGCTATTGAAAGAGAGGGTTAAGGTATAATGTGCCCTTTGCATGCCTTGAAATACTATTTGTTAGGAAGGAACTTATGTTTGGTAAAAGATCATGATTTCTTTTCTAGCATAAGTGGGCAGAGAAATGGTAATAATGCATTCTGAAGATAAACACTACCACTCCACTCCATGCAGCAGACCTCTCAACTCTCCCTATTTTGGTGGAATGTTCCTATTTTCAGGCCTGACTTCCCCCTGAGCATCATGGTGTACTTATTTATGGAGGTATGTCTCTATTTTCAAGCTTAATTTACCCCTTCCCACAATGTTTTGTAACCCCCATCCCACATGTGATTTTTTTGAAGCTATCTAGTACACATAAAGCCACACTACATGACCAACATACTAGTGGCACCAGTAATTTAAAGAAAGAGGTCACTTTTTACATCTCCGTTTTTCAGAAGCAAAAATAAATGACCTTCCATTGTAGAATTTCAGTTAGAGTTCATTAAAGTGTACAGATTTTACACAGTTTCTTTGATAATGTGCTTTTATTTTGCCATTATCATTGTCCCTCCATTTTTTAAACTCTGAGTAGTGTTCCACATTCCTACTGAAAGTGGGATGATTCATGTGAACTTTGGTATAGAAATGTTATGATTTCTAGAATTTTTACTTAATATGTCTACTTTCTAGAGTCTTTCTACCTATTTTCAATGTCTGCTGGTTGATATCTATACCATTCTGTATACACTGACACATAGTTCAGGATATGTCAACAGAAATGCTGGAGTTGTGCAGGCCCTATAATTCATCTTTATGCTTCCAAATGCTCAGCTGTGTAATAGGTGTGCATACTTTTAGCATTCTCATTTCAAAAATTCTAGGTACCTTTAAGTGGCAGTCAGAATGTATACAGAGTATGTAAATATTCTCAAAACAATTAGCAAAATTGCTAGGTCTTAATTGTCAGTTACTATATTGCAAAAGGGAATAGCCTTGAGGGCTAAATTCAGGAAGATAGTCCCTTACACAGTGAAGACCTAGTTGTGGAGTGAATTAATTTTACATTGTGTAATTACCTAGTTTGAGAGGCAAAATTTGGACCTGGGAGATGCTTGCTGACCTCATATTTTCCTTTCTTAAAAGACAGTCTGTATCCTTGTATCCTGGAAGGGCTGTGTATACTAAATTCTGTCTTAAAGGTACTCTTTGCTTTAGTTTAAACCTTAAAGCCAAATTGTGAATATTTTTAGATCATGCTTAAACTTGCATTAATACATATGTCCATTCACCAGTGTCTTTTTGGAGCTTATCCAAAATGAACTAGCCCCACCCACCTAAAATCCATGTTCAATCACAGCCTCACCACAGGCTATGTGCCCACAGAATAGCACACAGCAATGGTTATCCCACTCCACAAAGGAGGAACCACCATAGATCCCGGGACAGGTAGACTTCTTTGAAACAATTACTAGGGCCGTAGACGAGGGCATGGTGGTCCACACAGCCTACCTGGACCTCGCTAAAGCCTTTGACAGTATCCCTCATTCAGGAATCATAGATAAACTCATCAACCTTAACATAAACCCTTATGTCACAAGATGGGTGATCAACTGGCTCACGGACAGAAACCACATGGTAAGAGTTGCTGACTCCAGATCCATCTCCATACCAGTGGCAAGTGGAGTACCCCAGGGTTCAGTCTTGGGACCCCCCCTGTTTGGGGGTCTATATTAGAACACCGAACATTCAAAATGTCGAGTGCTCTAATATCGAACCCTAGCAATTGAAAAAAAAACATTGAACATTCAGAACAGCAAATTTTTTCCTAGGGAAAAAAATTGCTGTTCCAAAACACATACATGCAACACAAGCACACCAAACAAACATCAATCCAAACACATACACCTAAACTCTTACACCTAACCCTACACTAAACTATACATACACCAGTAACTATCCACTTACCTTAACCCAAACCCTAACCCTAAGGTCCGTCACTATCGCACAGTCACCTCACCCGCTCCCTAACCCTAACTTACCTAACCAACCCTAACCCACACGTCCACACAATCACACACTTACCTGACCTGCACCCTAACTCTAACTCACATAACCTGCCCTAACCCACATGTCCACATAATCACACACTTACCTGAACCCGACCCGTAACTTTCCACCAGAGCACTGAAAATACTGAAGCAACAGAAACAGACAACCAAATTCTTTCCCTAGGGAAAGAATTTGGTTTCCTGTTACTTTGATATTTTCACTGTTCGCTGAAAATGGGTTGATATTAGAACACTTGACATTTCACATGTTCGGTGTTCTAATATAGACCCCCTGTTCGGTATATGCCTCTCTGAAGTGCAAGTGAACACCAAGGGTCTATGGCTAACCAAGTTCGCAGATGACTGCAAACTGGGTGCCATTATCAATTCCCCTGCCAATGTAGACATCCTGCAAAAGGGCCTCAATGAGACTGACACCTGGTGTCAAAATCATAGCCTCAAACTAAATGCCAAACAGTGCATTGTTATCCCCTTTGGCAAAAACACAGTACCCATGAATTACCAAATAGGGGGAAGTTCACGTAACGCAGAAAGTGTGATAAGAGACCTTGAGACCCAAGTGGATTGTAACCTCTCCTTTGATAACCACATTGCCACAGTGGTCAGAAAATCTTTCTACATGGCCCACTTAATCACAAAAGGGTTCGCATCTAGAAATATGGAAGTCATCATTCCCCTCTACTCTTCACTTATCAGACCCCTCATTGAATACAATGCCCCGTTTGGGATGTACGTCACAAGACACCTACAACAACTTGAGAGGCCCCAAAAGTACCTCACCAAGAGGATTGCTGGCCTCAAACAATTACCCTATGCCGACCTGCTCAAGAAACTCAATCTCTACTCGGTCGCATACCGCTTACTTCGAGGAGACCTCTGTCTGACATACAAAGCTATGTCAAACCCGGAATTGTTGAACATGCTCCACTTGAAGAAATCTCAATCTCCCCAAGCTACACGCTCTAGAGACCTAAACCTCACCACAACAGTAAATAGGACATGCTGGAGGGATAGATTCTTGTCCCAGAGACGTCCCATGCTCTGGAACAAAATTCCCATCCACATCAAACAGAGCTCATCATTAGCACTATTCAAGAAAACCCTTGATAAGTGTATGGGTGATAGGAAATTCACCCCTGGGATTATGTCTGGGGCACTGCTCGATAAAGGGGCAGGAATTTAATAATACATGGGTGGCTAAAGCCAATACACTGTTGGCTAGGCTTGCTTTGGCCCTCAGGCCAATAGCCTAGTGCCTACCTATGAACCTATGTATACTGGGAGCCTATCAAGGAATTTAAATAAGAGATTGACAATTTTCATAAACTTACAATCTATAGTTGTTTGATTTCAGAACAACTTAGGAATGAGCTTTCAGTGAAAAATCCTATGGCACAAATATGCTACATATTATTAAAAAATCATAAAGGTCTCTCTTCACCCCATAGCCCACCATCTCTAAAAGAGAGCAGATTTCTCATTGAACTTTGGATGTTTTTTTTTTTTCTTTACTAGTCAATGTAAGTTCTTGGATTAAGGACACTTTAATTTTTTTGCTAGTGTTGTTTGAGATTTGCATTATTAATTCAGCATTAGAAGTGCACTCCCTATATACAAATATCCTGCATTATGCTGGTTTAAGGACAGTGGAATTCTACTTAAGTAATAGCGACTTGTATACCTCCAAATAAAATGATTTTTTTGAGTCTGGCATGCTTGGGTGTTTTAACATGTTATACGGTCAGGATCAATGCTACTTACAATTTAATGGGATAGTGATGTGGGCTACATTTGTACCCAGTTACGCAGATTTGTTCATGAGGTATGTCAAAAAAGATTTAATTTATGACATTTTGAACAAGAGATATGTAAGGCACTGTATTCTGTGGTACCATTACTTGGATGATTGTTAAATGATATGTAAAGAACCCATGAGCAGTTTGTCAACTACTTAAATTCCCAGACATATGGAATTAATTTTGCGGCAAAGTTTGATCTATTCACTTTTGATTTTGGATGTTAGTGCCACATGAATACCTGGATGGTAGTTTATCAAGCAGTTCATAAATAAAATCCTTCACTAGAAATTCTGTAGTAGATGCACATAGTTGTCATCCCACGTGTGCAGTTTTAAACATTTCAAAATCTCAATATTTATGTCTTAGGAGGATATGTGGTAAGGATAAATATTAAAATAAAAAACAAGCCACAGAACTGGATATTAGATTCTTAAGGCATGATTATCCTGAGGATAATGTGAATGCTTCTTATTTACTTGCATATTAACAGAAAAAGAATGATCTTTTAAGGGTATTATAATATTAATACCAAGCCAGTAAGGCAAGAAGATGTTGGACTGGAACTACTTGTGGCCCTAATATTTTTAAAATTAAGAAGTTTTACATAATATTTACTGGCCAATTATAAACCTGATAGATATTTCATTTACTTGTTTTATGAGATTTGCAGCTTTAGTTTTCTTGGTGAATGAAATCTAAGAGAATATTTTGTTAATATAAAATGTGGTCAACCAATTGTTTGACTCAGTTATACAAGATTTAAACCACAACACACATTCCTTGTAACAATTGTATGCATTGTGGACATGTGCAAAACAGATACTGTACATCTGTTAAAACAGGAAGAATGTACTGCATTACACAACTGATTACCTGTAACAAAGAATTGATTGCACATATGGTAGTTTGTTCCCGCTATGCTTTTAAAGTAGGCCAAATATAAAAATATGGAAAAATGAGAATATCCACACATTTGAGTATTTTAAGAAGCAAAAGGAGAGAAAAGCACTTTATTTAAATATAAAACAGGACAGCATATAACACAACTTACATTTATTATTATAAACAGAATTAACCCTGATATATCTGAATGAAGTGTAAAACCCAGGGGCCAAACTAAATAAAGCATACACATTGCGGTAGCTTATGTCATTTCAGCAGCCATCCTTTTACAGTGCTACATGGTCCTCTAACACAAAGACATACAGCACTGCAAAGTGCTAGCCCTGTGGATGTGCTGAATGCTAATGAGGTATTCTGTAGGAGGTGTGAAGTCTATGCTAATCAGGCATGTGATCTCTCCCAGAACCACCTCCAGGAAGACATTTACACAGCTAAGAAATTTAAGAAATAGCTCAATCATGTAGACCAGCATTGCTTTCCCCACCATGCTGCAGCACTGGCCATGTTCAACCACACATTGTGAATGTGGAGGGTGGACACCTAGACACCAGAGATTCCTTTTAAAGTGCCATAATTACATGACTGGAAGTACAAGGATTGAGGGGTGGGGGGACGCACTAGCTACCATGGAATACTATTAAAGAGCCATTACTGCATCAGCATCATAAGGGGAATTGTTAGGGTGGGGTGGTGCACCAGCCACAAGTAAATTCTTTAAAAGTGCCATAGTGCCACAGGCATCATAAAGGGGGCTGGTAGTAGAGGAGGTACACTACACATCAGAAAATACTTTTTAAAGTGCCGTAATGGCACCCACTGGAAGTACAGGGACTTGAGGGCTGGGGGGGATGCACTAGATACCATGGAATACTATTAAAGTACAATAACTGGACCAGCATCATATTGTTAGGGTGGGGGATGCACTAGGCACCAGTGAATAATTTAAAAGTGCCATAGCGCACAAGCATCATAAAGGGGACCAGTAGTACAGGAGATACAATAGACATCAGAGAATACTTTCTAAAGTGCCACAAAGGCACCAACAGTGGTACAGGAATTAGGGACAGGGAAATGCTATAGAGACCAGGGGATACTTTCTAAAGAGCCTTAATGGTACCAGAGTACTATAGGGATCATGGGGTGGATGGGAACCACCAAATACCAGGGATAACTATTTAAAGTGCTGTAATGGCATCAACAAAATAATGGGGATCAATGTGGGTGGGGTGATACACTAAACCAACTGATCCTGATAGATAAGTGCCATAGTGGCACTAAAGTAGTTGGGGATGGGTGAAACCATGGAAGGGCAGATAGGCCAGTACAAGTACAGGAAAGGTGTTGTGTGTGTTCAAGATTGTGTACTTGTCTGTGTGAGAGACTGACTGGGGGAGGGTGCCCACTGCCTGCAAGAGCAGCAGGTTACTACTGCACTGTGCTGATCAGCCAAGATCTGTACATATCTGTAGTAAGTGCAGTTCAAGAACATGCAAATTAGATGATAATGAGGTTTTACCTCATCACTGCAAATATGTTTCTGAATCATAAATGGGCATATTGTGGTAAAACGGCCTTTCTAGTGTGAGTTTGTGCTAGACTCTTTAATGAATTCTGTGAACATCTTTTAGATAGGAAGGAAGAGGAATGGATCATTAACTTGTAGGCTAGTTTTAAGCTAGGGGTTAAATAAATATTTTTAAAGAAACAGTTTATATAATGGATTGAATAATGTCATAATAAAATTGTCACTGGTATAATTACTTTTGTTAACATTACTATTCTTACAAAATATTAATTATGCATTTCTGTAGTATCCATTATTTGCTGTGTACTTCCACTGCCTTTATAAATAAATTAGAAAGTAGCCGGGTTCCACATTAGACATTAAACTTGAGGAAATGACTTGCTATTGACTATGAAAAGTCATTTGCTAATTATTGGTCATATAAATGAGATGTTCTTTTTAATTATCACAGACCACATTGAAGGCACAATTTAGTGAAACCTTTCTGTGTTTTAGTTGGAGATGCTGAATACTTCTCTACTGAACCTCTACAATAGAATTTTGGATTTGCTAGCAAAACTTTTGAATGATTGACCATTTTTGTTTTAATATCTGTACATATATAGATATGACATATGCATATATAAATATAAACGTATATATGTGTGTGTGTGTGTGTGTGTGTGTAGATCTCTCTTTCTCTGTATATTTGCGTATATATATATATATATATATATATATATATATATATATATATATATATATATATATATATATATATATATATATATATATATATATATATATATATATATATATATATTTGTCGCCTCACAGCAAGAGGTTCTCCAGTTCAATCCTCAGCTGGGGTGACTTCTGTGCAAAGTCTGCATGTCCTCCCTGTGGTCACATGGGTTTCCTCCGGGTGCTCCAGTTTCCTCCCATATCCCAAAGACATGCTGTAGGTGGACTGAATACTCTAAATTGGCCCTAGGAATGAGTGTGTGCATGTGTGTGCCTTCTGTGGAAGGTTGAGCGCCAGGCTGGCAACTCAACATTGTAAAACTCCACTGCCAATCATGAGCAGACAATTGATCCACTGTGGCAACCCCTAACTGGGAAAAAGCTGGAAGTAGAATATATATATATATTATGTGTGTATCTATATATATATATATATATATATATATATATATATATATATATATATATATAGATATAAAACAAAGAAACAGTACCAGAGCACTCCACGGCAAAAGGACCATGCACAGAGAAAACTCATGGGCTTCTTCAGACTTTTTACATCTCATAAAAGTAATGCTAACATTTATACTAAACCCTCTACGACATCATTCTTTAATTAAGTAAAATAGTGTTCACCTGTAAGGCTTCATTCAAGAACAGTTTATAAATACTCAAACCACAAAACAACTTCTAATGTTAAAGTATACATATATTAATATATATATATATATATATATATATATATATATATATATATATATATATATACTATGTTTATAAAAGTATATATAAAGAATATATAAAAAAATACATAACAGCATATATAAATATAAAAAATATAAAAAACAAATATATTTGAAAATGTTTAAAATTTTTTTTAAATGTTATGTATATCAAAACATATGTATGTGTGTATATGCCATGCATCAATAAAATGTTATACAACAAATTATACCAGTTCATATAAGAACTGTATATAAAATACATTTCATAATAGATTCATGTAAGAGCTGTATGAGGACTACATTATATGATATCGCAATGATGTATACAAATATAATGTCCCATCTGACCTTCAGGTCTTTAACAACTAACTTTCTATTTTTTTAGAGTCGGTTTAATAGGGACTCTGTCGTTCATTCCAGGTCTCTGATCTGCTCTTAGCATTATAATCCACCTGGCTTCTGTCCTTTCTGTATAGTTCCTTATGTCTCCACCCCTAGAATTGGGTTTGTTTACTTGTAGTACTAGAAATTTGAAGCTGTGTGTGTCATTTGTATTCATAACATGCTTGGATAATGCATTATGTGGGGATTGGATGCGTATATTATACAGATGTTCATGTATCCTTTCACGTAACCTATTAGGTTCCCCACATAAAATGCATCATAGGCCATGCACTTATCTAGGTATGTGACATGCTGATTGTCACAATTAACTGTAGTGTTGAAACAAAATCTTTTCATAGTGACAGGTTGTACAAAGCTGGTGTCCTCAGATATAAAGGGACAATAATTGCATTTATGACATGGTCTGGTGCAATTTAATATCTCACCCCTACTAATTGTAGTGGGGACTCTGGGTTGGCAGAGTAATCTGTGCAAGTTTGACTTATTTCTATAGACAAACAATGGTCTATCCACCACTATCTCTTTTAATTTTGGATCTGTAGTGAGGACAGAGCAGTTTTTATAAAAAATCCTTTTCACAGTGCTAATGTCTTGTGTATAATTCAGTGAGACCCTAACTATGGGATGGTTCATCGTCGTATCAGTGATTCTAGTTCTCTCTGATGTTCCTTCTAAGTCTACAGGGTTTGCAAAATATGTACATGCAGATCGAGTTCTAAGATCATATACCCCTTCAATCCATGAGTATATCTCTTCTGGTGTATAAGATCTGGCAGCTAGTCTCCCTCGTAATTGATCTAACTCATTCTTAAAGCCTTGTTCTGCTGGATTCAAACGTGAGGCTCTTATAGCTTGACCTTTCACTATATTGTGGAGCACAAAATGAGGATGCATGCTCCCTCTATGTAAGAGGGAGTTCTTGTAGCATGACTTCCTATATACACCTGTATTGAGGAGACCACTGTCTAACCTTTCAATGTATACATCTAAAAATGATATCCATCTATCCAAACTCTCCATGGTAAAATTAAAAAAACTGGTCAAAGAAATGACCTCACAAAAAAACTTCTGTATTTCATCTTCCGATCCTGCCCATAGGAGGAAAAGTTCATCCACAAACTTAGCATAATAAATAACATTCCTCTTGAAGCTATCTAGTGGGAATAGTTTTTCCTTTTCCCAGTCTGCCATCACTAGGTTGGTGTAGCTATTGGTGCATGATGTACCCATAGCCACGCCATCCTTCTGTATATAGACAGTATAATTAAACATGAAGATGTTATTTTCCAAGAATGCCTCTAGCAAACCAGTAATTAATTCAATGTGGGACATGGTATAATCAGTGTTCCCCCTGAAACATCTCCGTATACTTTCTAACCCATGTTGGTTGGGTATAACTGTAAACAATGATTGTACATCGAGTCACTAATATGAAGTGTAAATCAGTCTGTAACACACTCACTGTACTGTAAAGGTCCAGCAGGAGCTGTTTAGTATCCCTCAGGATATGAGTGAAACTATCTACAACTTTCCTTAGTTGTTTTTCGACATACAAGGAGAGGGGTTCAGTAACCAAACCTCTCCCTGCCACAATGAGTCTCATGGGTGGATTATGTGTATTCTTGCGGACCTTCGGTAACCCTTGAATGACTGGAATCAATGGATTTTCAACTAAAAAGAATGTGTATAGTTCCAAACTAATAATTTCACTTTTGGATAAGTCTTCTAACATCCTTCTAATAGTTCCAACCCGTATATCTATTTCAGTCTTGGAGATTACTGAATAGAACTCACTATTATCCAACATTGTTTTCATTTTGTTGTCATAGTCCATTCTATTCATAACTACTACTGGTCCTCCTTTATCAGCTGGTCTAATCATAAGTGTGTTGTCACTCCTCAGATTATTCATAGCAACTCTCTGTTTTGAACTCAGGTTACCATACCATT